>NC_143486.1:56086302-56154198 GCF_027475165.1 Benincasa hispida
CAAAAAAATATGGAATCTTGTGCTGGCCAATTTTCCCATTGATTCTCTGCGAGTGCCTCATTATTATTAGCCATGCTTCTTCACCACTTAATTCAGCCCTGATGTGCTTTTACACGAATAATACACTTGATCTCTGGGTCCGCTTAGAATTTCTGGATTACTCCAGTACTCATAAGCTGTTAGACTGCTCTCTGCGTTGAACAACCAGTACAAAGAGATCTGTCCTGCAAAATACTACAAACATACTCAACACTAACCGTTAACCATTCCCCGACAATGGCGCCATAAACTTGATGACTTAATTTTAGTCTTTAAGCATGTGGACAAATATGAATATGAATGAATGAACACATCCATGTTCCTATTGCCATAAACTTGTTGAAGACATAGAGATATATTTCCTATTGCCATAAACTTGTTGAAGACATAGAGATATATTTCCTATTGCCATAAACTTGACAACATAAAATGAATTCTAATCTTCTTATGATCTTATGTCATACAACGCATGGATGAATGATGACTTTATTTTCTTTATGTCATACTACTTCTAGATATGTGTTATTAATGAATGTTCTTGTAGTATGTTGTGCGTTGTCACAAGTTTCCTTGCATTGGAACCAAGTATAATTCCACCGCAAGTTTCTCGGTGTGATCCGAGGTCGAACACAGGGATTGTTTTAGGTTAATTGGTTTACAATTGTGATATATTCGACCGGGGGTTTTTCAATTTAATAAAAGTGAGGTTTGTACATGCGATAAAGTAAATTGTGCAGTATAGTAAAGATAAGCGATAAAAATGTGATAATAAAGTAAATTGCAATAAAAGTAAAGTGCAATGAAATAAATCTAAGCTATAATGATACAAGATACAGATTACATGATACAAGATACTGAGGTTGAGACTTACTATGAAGATTATACAAAGGTCGTGTTATGCAGTGGCAAGACTTATGTGCGAAGCAGAAAGAGAAAGGATGATTAATATAAACATCGCAGGTTCCTTAATTGCATTAATGATATAAGTACGGTTCCACTTTCTCTTGGTATACACCTCTCGATGATCGGCCACATTTCCCATATCCCTGTGGTGAAACAGGGACGAACGTAGTGAACGCAAGGTTGCTTCCATCTCTGGATGTACTTCTTCCTTTAGTTAATGCATTCTTCTAACCTTCTCTCGATAGATCAGAATGGCATCTTCACTTCTGCTCTCACAGGTGAAGATGCCGTCTAGCATGCTTTAGCTAAACATCCTTATTTCTTTAGCATAGATTAAATAACATGCTTAATTCACATTCATCACCAAGGGATTAAGAAGACATCATGGAGAAAGAGATTTATGGAGGAATGGACATAGATAGAAATGTGGAAATGAAAATGATCACGACAATTAATTATAAAATCAAGCGTCTGATACATGGTTGTGAATGATTTAGACTAAAAAGATGAAATACAATTGATGAATAAGAGTTAGAAACAGATACAGAAGAGTGCCAACGTCTTGACACAGATTTGGATGGCGAAATCCCTTGCCGGTGTATGGAATGAATGGAAGGATGAGCATCCCTCTCAGGATTGCTCAACCGGTAGAGTTGATCTAAGTACAGAGCTTCACGGTGGGGATTCGGAATGATTCGCCCTAATCGGCCTTGTCTCTTTTCTTCCTGGATCTTCTCCGATCAGCACTCAGATCAGCCTCTCTCTCAATAGCCTCGTATCAATTATCCCTCATATCAAGTATATTTTTCAGTGAATTCTTTGAGGGTATTTATAGATGAAAGCTTTAACTTTCTAACTTGTTGTCCTCACTTTATTGTTATGGAAATTCAAAAAATGGTGGAATAAATATTCCTTCTGTTATGCAATCAATTCGTTGAAAATGCACAACGGTTAGTTGTACACATGTCAAAATCCTCCGCGATTGCGTTGCTCATTTGCATCTTTCGATCGTGTGTCCGCATGCAGTGTTGTTTTTATTATCGCATGCAGTTGAAGTTCAGCTCTGGATCGATTGTCGCATGCGTCGTCATTGCGTTGATCGTCTATTCATGTCTGAATAATGGGCGCAATGCGACGTAGATGCATTAATCTTTTTCTCTTGAGCCATGAACGCATACGGTGACTTGATCCTTCAAAACAAAGTTGAAATATTCTTTTCTACCATCGCAATGGTGTTATTGAGTGTATTGAAAACAATTTATTATTCTTACATTTCTTAGCCAATTTCCATACAATTGACGTAACTTTCCTCTCTTTTAACCACAATATCTAAATAAAGCAGTATAAATAACTTGAATTTCTACAAGTTATCACAAGCCACGTTGTCAGCCGTTTCGCTGTCAGTCTCCATTGTTCGTCTTTGTTTGGGTGAGTTGTGGTGTTTGTAAAGGTATCTTAGAGGTATCTTGTATACCCACTTTCGATTGTCTCCAAATTGTTAACACCCACTGGATTTTGAATTTCAAATTCAGAAGACTTGGCCCTTGTGAATTGCCGTCTATCAAGATTTATGATCAATTGGTAAGTTTAGCAAGAGTTTTGGGTTGTCTTTTGGTTTAGTGTGGGTTTAATATTTGGTTGGGTTTTAGATTTGGATTGAGACCCCTCATATTGGCTTGTTTCTGCATTAAATTTTCAATTCGTGGCTCGAGTGAAGTGTCGATTTGGGCAAACACTTCGGGTAAGTGTTTGGATGTATTGGTATGAATTTGTGTTTTTGGCTACATTTTAGGGTTGGAATTAAATTCTAATGTTTGCTTTAGGTTCAATTCAATGTTCTTTTTAGGCAAGGAGAAGAATAAATTCATTGGGATTGAGCTCGAACTCTCAAGTAAGTAATCTTACTACTGGAACTGCCCATGGGCCAGTCACTGGATGTATGCTAGCATGATGGATCAATGTTATGGTAGAATGACAACATGATGAACTGATAGTTTAGTATATGTTATGGTAGAATGACAGCATGATGAACTGATAGTTTAGTACAACCGCTATATGTTCTTGCTTGAGGATCTGAAAGATGTATTTGTGCACATGGATACTTGAATGCTAGCATAAGATGATATTTGATTCCATGAGGTTGTATATGATCTATGGATAATGAGGCATGTGTGTTTGTTGTAGAGCCATGGTGATAAAGCATATATGTATGTCATAGAGCTATATTATGATAATTATGGTGTCGAGCCTACGATAGTGATTTTACTGATTAGTTAGAATGCCCACTAGGTTTGTGTTTCCTTCGGGATTCACCAGTTATTATGTCTCCTTTAGGATTCACCAGTTTTTGTTTCCTTCAGGATTCATCAGTTATTGTGTTTCCTTTGGGATTCACCATTTATTGTGTTTCCTTTGGGATTCACCAGTTTGTGTTTCCTTCGGGATTCACCAGTTTATGTTTCCTTTGGGATTCACTAGTTATTGTGTTTCCTTTGGGATTCACTAGTTATTGTGTTTCCTTCGGGATTCATCAGTTTGTGTTTCCTTCGGGATTCATTAGATATTGTGTCTCCTTCGGGATTCACCAGTTTGTGTCTCCTTCGAGATTCATCAGTTTGTGTTTCCTTCGGGATTCACAAGTTATTGTGTTTCCTTCGGGATTCACCAGAGGTACTAGGCATATTTAGCTACAGTAGGATAGAAATAAGTTTCTTTTTCATGTATGTATGTGTCTTGATAACGGGCAGAAATGCACGTTATTACAGTGCTAAGTTATTAAAAAATGCTAGCTTGCGTTGATAACATCTGTTAGATTGCGTCCAAAAAGTATTAAGTTCTTAACATTGCGGTCGCATGAGTTCATCGCATACAAACGATTAATTTTTGTAATTTTATCCAGAATATACGTTGACGCAAGGCGAAAAGCGCGATCACAAGAAATCAACGGATGATCGCAGCATTACCACAAGACTTTGCGGTGATTTGTGTTCACATACACCTGCACAAGAAGGATTGTCGCATAGAGCCGGCTCAACCTGGTGGGCGTATCTGGGTGAAAGACATAATTAATCACGATGGGACAGAAATCTGATGATGGTTGAATCCAAATTAAGTTGACAAGCCACTAACGATAACAAGTACATTCAGCTTTTCAGTGACAAATATTCGGCGCATCAGTCAGAGAATAAAAGCCATCCCATCTGTGCAATCATAAGAGAGAAGCCATCCTTCACCCCAAAGCTCTATAAATATCGAAGGCACCTTCAAAAAAGGAGTTTGGATACTTAGATAAATTTCTCCATAGTTTAGCCTTGTCCATAGTTTTCCTTTTTATTTTAAGGCGGAGCAAGAGAAGAGCCGAGATGCCGAAAGATCGCTCAGGGTAACTCGAGGGAGAAACTGGAGGTGTAGAAAGAAGAGAGCGGGCCGACTCTCGTGAGAGCGAGATTATCTTTCGAACACGAGTAGAAAAGACAGTGTAAAAGCCTGGGAAGCAAGAGATTGCTACCAGGCTCTTTATTCTATTCTTGCATTGTTATTTTGTACTTCAACTTTATATTTATACAATGGAAGTTCTTATTCTATATTTGTTCACTCTCTGAGCACGCATGAGTAGCTAAACTTATCGAATGGGTTGAGAAGAACTAAGCTAACATGACCTAGGATCTTCATCTCATGCGATTATTTTGTTTTATGTTGTGCCTAACATCCCTTTAGAGCTACTCGAGAGAGAGTCTAAAGAAAGAACCTGAGACTTGAGAGAGCTAGGTTAGAATCTAGACTTGAGAGAGCAAGATTAGATCTGCATAAACAAGAGATAGGGACTTAGAGATAAGCTCTGTTTGTCAACCTGCATCGCATGCACCCTAGAGATAGGTATGATACTATATGGTCGCCAAATTTGTGTGTGTGTCATTTTTTCATCGTATAAATAAGAATAGAGGCTTATGTGTAGGTCCTATAGACTTATCTCATATATCACATGCGTCCTAGCATTAGAAGCCGTAGCATTCACATCGAGAGATGGTTTACTATTGAATGTGTGTTGCATGATCGCATAGCATGAACGCATCCTAGGAAGTGTTAGCCAAACCTTTCTTAACCCGTTCACCACATACTCATCGCATCTTCCGCTTTATCAACTCTTTACGAACTCTGCCGCATTTGTTTATTTGTATTACCGCAAACAACATTCCCAACAACTACTTAATTTATTTGGTTACTGCAAAGTCTTCTGAGAAATTACCGCCGCATATTATTTTCCAAGTCCCTGAGTTCGATCCTGGACTTACCAGGAAACTCAAAGGGGTTTACACTTGGATTCTACTGAGAAAACTTGAGTGCTCAATGCATTTTCATCATCGCATTTCATCCATAATTCCACCTCATAAAATAATGCATCAAGTTTTTGGCGCCGTTGCCGTGGACTTTGGCAAATCAGTGTGCTAACGGTAATTTTTGTGATTTCTTTGCAGAATCTCACTCTTTGGCGAATTACGACCTGGAGATTGAGAGGATGTTCATAAGGAGATTAAGAGACTGCCAACAACAACAGCAAGATAAAGAAGATATGGCGGAGCAGCCTGGAAACGGAGCACCAAACGAAAACAACGTCATAGCAAATCCAATCCTTCTGGCAAACGATCGTAATAGGCCCATTAGGGACTATGCATCGCCAAACCTCTATGATTTCTCTCCAGGAATCATGAGGCGTGCCTAGAAGCCGATTCGAAATGAAACTGGTGATGCTACAGATGATTCAGACTATAGGACAATTCAAAGGAAGTCGTGGCGAGGACCCACACGCCCACCTCCGTAGCTTTATAAAAATCTACAACACTTTTGTGTTCCCGAACATCTCTGACGAAGAAGTTCGACTAACTCTGTTTCCATTTTCTCTATGTGATAAGGCAAGAAAATGGGTGTATTCCCTCAAGCCAGGTGAGATCACTTCATGGGAACAGGTCGTAGAGAAATTTATGAAGAAATATTTTCCATCTACTGAAAATGCTAGACGAAGGAAACTAATCACTAGTTTTGAACAAGACATGGACGAATCGCTCAGCGATGCCTGGGCGAGGTTTAAGAGGTTCATCAGGGACTGTCCACACAACGGATTACCAGACTGCCTTCAGATGAAAATTTTTTATCACGGTTTAAATCCTGCTTCGTAGACCACTGCAATGCAGCAGCCGCTTGTGGTCTGCTAGACAAGACGTATGACAAGGCTAAGAACATCTTGGATCGCATCTCTAAAAACCACGAGGATTGGAGAGAGAGTGATCAGAGATTGAGAATCAAGGATAATGATGCAAGTAATGGTACTATTGCTTCACTACAGAATCAGATGACCGCAATGATGAACCTAATTCAAGGAATCACGATCAATAGTCCAACACCACAAACTGGGCAAGTAAATGCAATTAATCAGAACACCGCAAGGTGTGCGACTTGCGGTGATGGACATGCAATGGAAGAATGCCCACAGAATCCACAGTCTATTTACTTTGTGAAAAATAATCCATTTTTTAATACCTACAACCCCAAATGGAGAAACCACCCCAATTTTGCATGGAAGAATCAGCAGTAGAATTTCCAATCTATGGCACAAAAAGAAGGACCACCTGGATTCTTCCCGCAGAATAACGGTCAGACAAGCAATCAAGCCTGTAGCTTGTAACCGCAGTAATCTTCGTCCTTGGAAAGCCTGTTGAAGCAGTATATAGAGAAAAACAAAACTGTTCTTCAAAGTCAGGCTATGTCCATCCGCAATCTAGAGTTTCAGATGGGCCAGATTGCAAGCAAGCTAAAGAACAGACCGCAAGCTGCTCTACCGAGTTCAACAGAACTCCCACAAAACCCGAGGGGATCAGGTTAAGAGCAATGTCAAGTTGTGACATTGCGGAGTGGAAAAACTGTTGAGGGAGAAAGAAAGGAACCTAGTCGGACTGCTCCCATTGCGTTGGAACTTGAGATTGTGGTGACCCAAGAAGAAGAGAGGGAAAAATAAGCGATAGAGCCAGAAGTTGGGTCCACCTTTAAGCCAACATAAAAGAGGACCGTGAGAGTGCAGTTACCACCTTTCCCGTAGAGACTTGGAAAGAAAAAGAATGACGAGGTACAATACCAACACTTCATGTCTATGTTAAAACAATTACATATTAATATTCCATTCAGTTAAGCGATTGAGGAGATGCCTGCGTACGCGAAATTTCTGAAGGATATGGTAACCAAGAAGAGGGGCACTAGTAAGTTTGCCACGGTGGCTTTAACGCAAATCTCGAAATCAATAATTCCACCGAAGATGAGTGATCCTGGGAGCTTTACTATACCTTGCTCCATTGGAGGAGTGTACATTGGGCAAGCATTGTGTGACCTTGGAGCCAACATCAACTTAATGCCTCTGTCGATCTTTAAGCAGCTGAATATGGGGTAACTTGTGCCCACAATCGTGACTCTCCAACTTGCAAATAGATCTCTGGTGCATCTAGAGGGAAGGTGAAGGATGTGCTGGTCACCATCGACAAATTTATCCTACCAGCTGACTTCATCATCTTAGATTACGAAGCCGACGAAGATGTGCCCATCATCTTGGGGCGACCATTTTTATCAACAGGTCATGCTCAGATTGATGTACACAAAGGAGAGATCACTTTAAGCATAAATGGATAGAAGTTCAAGTTCAACATAATCCATGCCATGAAGTTTCCTGACGAAGAAGACCTGTATGACTCTAACGACGACCAAAATTTGACTGAAGAAGAAAAGCTTGACAAAGAGAATGAAGAAGAGGATGCAAGCGCATCCATTGCTGCATGTAATGCGATCATAAAAAAAAAACAAAAACAGAAGTTAAGATGATCGAAACTCAAGAAGAAGAGCCAACAGAAAAAGAAGAAAGAAAAACAACGCAACCGTCCTTAGTAGAACCACCAATAATGGAATTGAAGACCCTGCCGAACAACTTAAAGTATGCATTTTTGGGGCAGAATGAGAAGTTGCCAGTAATTATTTCCTCGGAACTTAATGAAGACCAGAAGAATGCATTGATGAGCATTTCAGGAAACATGTGCGAGCAATTGGCTGAACAGTTGCAGACATTCGAGGAATTCGCCCCACATACTGTATGCACTGCATACGTCTCGAAGAAGACCACAAGGCATCGATCGAACATCAGCACAGACTCAACCCTACGATGAAAGAGGTCGTTAAAAAGGAGATCATTAAGTGGTTAGATGTGGGCATTATTTATCTGATAGCAGACAGCATGTGGGTCAGCCCCGTGCAGTGCGTGCCGAAAAAAGGCAACATGACGGTAGTCCCCAACGAAAATAATGAGCTAATACCGCAAAGGACCATCACCGGGTGGCATATTTGCATGGACTACCACAAGCTGAATGTGGCAACGAAGAAAGATCATTTCCCTCTACCGTTCATTGACCAAATGCTAGATCATCTACCAGAAATGACTTTTACTACTTTCTGGATGGTTATGCCGTGTATAACCAGATTATGATTACTCCAGAAGATTAGGACAAGATCACATTCACTTGCCCATATGGGACTTTTGCTTTTCGCCGCATGCCATTGGGCCTCTGCAATGCGCCGACCACGTTCCAAAGGTGCATGATGGCCATCTTTTCAAACTATCTTAAGGACTCTGTTGAAATCTTCATGGACGACTTCTCTGTCTATGGGCACACCTATGACATCTGTCTGGCCAATGATAACTTGTAGAAATACAAGTTATTTATATTGTTTTATTTAGATATTGTGGCTAAAAGAAAGAAAAGTTGCATCAATAGTAAAGAAATTGGCTAAGAAATGTGGGAATTATAAAATGTCGTCAATACACCCATTAACACCATTACGATGGTAGAATAGAGTGTTTCAATTTCTGTTTTGCAAGAAATCAGTCACCACATGCGTTAATAGCTCAAAGATAAAATAAACAATGCATCTACGTCACATTACACCCATCATTTTGGAATGAAGAGATGATCAACGCAATGATGGCACATGCGACAATCGATCAAGAGCTTAGCGATCAACGTAATTTCAACCGCATGCGATAATAAAAAATAACACCGCATGCGACGATCGATCGAAGATGTAAAGAGCAATGCATTTGCGGAGGATTCTGACAAATGTACAGCTTTCAGTTGTGCATTTTTGACGGGTTGATTGCATAACAGAAGGAATATTCACTCTGCCATTTCAGGAACTACCATAACCATAAAGTGGGAACCATGAAGTCAAAGAGCCAAGCTTCACTTATAAATAGCTTATGCAAATTCACTGAGAAATATATATGAATACATAGAGACGTGCATATATCCATTCTGAGAGAGAGACTGGTCTAAAGCGAATGTCTAGAGTAGATCCGGGATAATCACGAGACAAGGCCGAGAGGTGAGTCTCCGAGAAAGGAATCCTTCCAATCCCCACTATTGAAGCTCTGTGTGAAGGTCATTTCTACCAGAAGAGCAAGCCTGAGAGGGAAGCTCTTCTCTCCATTACTTCCACATGCCAGCAAACAAAACCTCCATTCGAAATCTATGTCAAGACATTGACACTTCTTCTGTATTTGTTTCTAATCTCTTTTTCATCATCTGTATTCATCTTCTCTAATCATTCATTCACACCATTTATCAAACGCTTAATTCTATAATTAAATGTTATGATAATTACCATTGTCATCTCTGTCTATTTCTGTTCATCCATAATCCATTTTCTCCATGATGTTTTCATAATTCCCTAGGTAAATAGAAAGAATTAAGCGAGTGAGTTAATTGTGTTAAAGAAATAATTAAGTTTAGCTAAAGCATGCTTGACGGCATCTTCATCTTTGAGAGCAGAAGTGAATATGTTATTCCGCCTATTGAGAGAAGGTTGGAAGAATGCATTAATTAAAGCGAGAAGTATTTCCAGAGATGGAAACAACCTTGCGTTCATCACGTTCATCCCTATTTCACCATAGAGATATGGGAATGCGGCCGATCACCGAGAGGTGTACGCCAAGGGAAAGCGGAACCTTAGTTGCATCTTTAACGCAATTGACAAACGTGCATTGTTTTTACTATTTATTCTCTCTTTTTCTGCTACATCCATAAAGACTTGCCATTACATACATAGATTCTTTGTACAACTTCACATTCAGTTCTCAAACTCAGTTTCGTGTATCATGTATCTTCTATCTTGTATCATATTAGTTTAGGATTTTATTTTATCAACGCAATTTTATTTCATCACAATTTACATTCCTGTATAAACCTAATTCTTTATTCATTGTTATACTGGTCGTATATATCATAAAAGTAACGCATTAATGAAAACAATCCCTGTGTTTGACCTCGGATTATTCTGAGAAACTTGTGTTGGAATTATACTTGGTTTCAGCACAAGGAAACTTGTGACAAGAACTACTACATCGCATACTACGAGCATAGCATTAATAACACATATATTTAGACGTAGTATCTCATAAAATTATCTTTAATGCAGATATTTGTTCATTCATTCATATTCATATTTGTCCACATGCTTAAAGTTAAAGATATGAATTCAGCGTTACAGCCAACCTAAAGAAGATACTGAAAAGATGCAAGGAGACGAATCTCGTTCTTAACTGGGAAAAATGCCATTTTATGGTAAAGGAATGCATCATGTTGGGGCACAAGGTTTCTCGGGACGGGTTGGAGGTGGATAAAGAAAAAATAGAAGCAATTGAAAAACTCCCACCTCCAATAAGTGTGAAGGCTGTAAGAAGTTTCTTGGGGCATGTCAGATTCTATAGACGCTTTGTCAAGGACATTTCGAAAATAGCACGACCACTGAGTGCGTTAATGGAGGCTGACAAAAAATTTGATTTTGACAACAATTGCCTCAACGCATTCGAGATTTTGAAGAATGCACCGACTACCGCGCCTGTATTAATCACACCTGATTGGACACTTCCTTTTGAATTAATGTGCGATGCAAACGGGTATGTGATGGGAGTAGCTCTGGCATATGCAAGTAAGACACTGAATCCTGCTCAGACTAATTACACCACCACAGAAAAGGAGCTACATGCGGTAATTTTTGCATTGGAAAAATTTAGAGTATATATGCTGGGAACAAAGGTACTTATCCAAACTGATCATTCAGCGATAAAGTATTAATGACAAAGAAGGATGCGAAGTCGAGGTTGATCAGATGGGTTCTCCTCCTCCAAGAATTTGACATAGAAATAATTGATCGCAAAGGGACGGAGAACCAAGTTGCGGATCTCTTGTCCAGATTGGAAAACCCTGAGGTTGACTGCAATGAGTCAGAGGTGAGTGTGGTGTTCCCAGATGAGCAACTGTTCCACATTGAAGAATTGCCATGGTACGCTAACATAGTCAACTATCTGGTTTGCAAGCAATTTCCACTGGATTATACTGACCACCAGAATAAGAGGCTCAAGTACGAATGTAGATCATATTTCTGGGATGAGCCAAATCTGTATAAAAGGAGGGCAGACCAGATTCTGCGACTATGCGTACCAAATGCTGCTCAACAACCCATATTATCACAATGTCACGACTCACCATATGGTGGGCACTTTGGAGGACAGCGCACCACAACTAAGGTTTTACAGAGTGGATTCTTTTGGCAACCATTGCTTAAGGATGCTGCTGACTACGTGATGAAGTGTGATTGGTGCCAACGCATAGGTAACATTTAATGGAAACATGTAATGCCTATGAACATCACCTTAGAGCTTAAGTTGTTCGACGTATGGGATATCGACTTCATGGGACCATTCCCTCCATCGAATAGTAAAACTTATATTTTGTTAACCATCGACTATGTATCCAAGTGGGTAGAGGCAGTGACATGCGCCGCAAGCAATGCGGCGGTAGTCTCTCAATTCCTGAAGAAAAACATTTTCACTCGTTTTGGCACCCCACATGCCATAATAAGTGTGAAGGGTTTCACTTTGTCAATCATACTGTCAAGGAACTGTTGCACAAATATAACATTCTCCACAAAGTGGCCACCGCATATCATCTGTAGACGAATGGTCAAGCCGAGGTGTCCAATCAAGAGATCAAGTTGATACTTGAAAAGGTAGTAAGGCCTTCGCGAAAGGATTGGGTAATAAACTCGACGATACATTATGGGCATACCAGACTGCATTTAAGACACACATAGGTATATCCCCATATGCGTTGGTATTTGGTAAAGCGTGTCATTTGCCTCTGGAGCTGGAATACAAAGCATTGTGGGCGGTGAAGAAGCTAAACTTTGACGTGAGGAAAGCAGGAGAAGCGAGAAAACTTCAATTGGTCGAGCTGGAGGAATGGAGGATCAACGCATATGAAAACGCAAAGATTTACTGCGCGCTGGCATGACAAACACATATGCAGCAAAAACCTCCAAGTCGAGCAGAGTGTCTTACTATTCAACTCCCGATTACGACTCTTCCCTAGAAACTTGAAGTCACGTTGGTCAGGATCATTCATAGTTAGAGAAGCATTTCTACATGGCGCGGTTGAATTATCGAATAAGGACGGAACCAACATATTCAAAGTTAACGGGCAGCGAGTAAAAGTATATCACGGAGAAGGCTAGCATCGCCAAGTCGACTCCATGGAACTAAGAGACTCTGAATAAGAAAGAAGTAGGTGGTCCCTGCGCTATCAGACGATCGAAATTCATCAGGGACGCAAGTTTTGGGAATCATGAAATCTTTAACTTTTCTCTACTACTCAAAATTTTCATTACACTATATCTTTTTAGTTATTTATCTATTCCCATTCTAAAAAAAATGTTGTTTAAAAAAAACATGTGATCGTGCTGAACGATTGCGGTAAAAATGTTGTTTTTTTTAATATTATTTTACCCTCTCACTGTTTTTCTTGCAACGATCGAGGCGAACGATTGCGGAGGCATTACGCGGAGAAGCAACCTATCTTATTCTGTCACCGCAATCTAAAGATAGGAGATCGCCGCAAAGAAGGATGCATTAACAAACAATGTGGGCGACAGAGCAAATTTGGGGGTTGTATTCTTTCTTGACTTTATTCCAAATTTTGCACTATCGCATCGCATTTTAGTTTTAAAAGTTTTATCACCACATCTTCTTTGATTACTACAATCATTTAACATTGATAAATTTAGTAAATCACTGCATGCTGCCTCTTTGCCAATTATGATTTCAATGATGAAACACATGCTTCTATCTTTTTTCATATATACTAGAATCAACTTAATCTTAGAAAAGTCACCTCATGAAATATTTCTAGAAGTTAGAGGTCTGCTAGATTTCTTTCAAACTCTCTTTATGTAGCTTCCTAAGAACATCGCATGACTTCTTTCAATCTTTTGGCAATGGGAACATTGCCGCGTTTAAAATTTGGGGGTGAGGTATTTATTTTTCGACCTTGCTATTTTTAGCTTTATGAAAAAAACAATACTAAGAATAACAACTCCACTGTCAATGCAATGGGGAAACCCATGTTGATAAGAGTTAAGTTGTAAAGGTCACTTACTCATAGTTGGATATCCGCATGACACACATGGGGGCAAGCTAAAATGAAAGTAAGTCACCAGGATCAACACATAAATAAATGACCGCAACTCTACTGCCAAGTAGGTATGAGTTTAGTCTGAGAAAGATCACATTGCTCATAGTTGGATGTCCGCATGACACACGTGAGGGCAAGCCAAAACAAAGGCAAGGCACTTGGATCAGCGCAAGGTTAGGAAAAATAATAATGTCAAGAAATATTCAAGGATAAAAATCATTTGACATCCCGGTGGAAAAGTTTTCTTTTTGAAATAAATCATGCGATATCCCAGAATTTAGTAAAGTCCTTTTGGGTTAAGCTTGCGATCCCTAGGTCTTAGAAATATTTTAAGAGGATATTTGAATAAGACTCAAGAAAATTTTGGTTTATAGGATTTGAATGAAGTATCCTTGAGAAATCTAGGAAAAAAGATTTGCGGTCGACTTGCTAAAGGAAATCTTTAGCTTATGCTTGAGGACAAGCATTGTTTAAATTTGGGGGTGTGATAACGGGCAAAAATGCACGTTATTACAGTGCTAAGTTCTTAAACAATGCTAACTTGCGTTGATAAAATATGTTAGATTGCGTCCAAAAAGAATTAAGTTCATAACATTGCGGTCTCATGCGTTCATCGCATAGAAACAGTTAATTTTTTTTATTTTTATGCAGAATATGCGTTGATGCAAGGCAAAAAGTGCGATCACAAGAAATCAACGAACGAGCGCAACATTACCGCAAGGTTTTGTGGTGATTTGCGTTCGCATACATCTGCTTAAGAAGGATTACCGCATAGAGCTGGCGCAACCTGGTGGGTACATCTGGGTGAAAGGCATAATTAATCATGATGGGACAGAAAACTGATAAAGGTCGAATCCGAATTAAGTTGACAAGTGATAACTTGTAGAAATACAAGTTATTTATGCTGCCTTATTCAGATATTGCGGCCAAAAGAGAGTAAATATGCGTCGATTTTCTGAAAATTAGCTCAAGAATACAATAAATATAAATTATTGCAATTGCACCCACTAACATCATCAAGATGGTAGAAGAGGATATTTCTACTCTGTTTTGCAGGAAACTAAGTCACCGCTTGCGATAAAGTTGAACGAGAGACTGAACAATGCATCTCTTTCACATTGCGCCTGTCAATCAACAATGAAGAGATGATTAATGCAATGACGGTGTAATGCAACAGTCGATCCCGAGCTGAATGTCAACCATACGGTAATAAAAACAACACCGCATGCGAGCAACCGATCGAAAGATGCAGCTGAGCAATGCAAACGCGTAGGATTGTGACACGTGTACAATTAACCATTGTGCAGATTTGACGGTCTGATTGCATAACATAAGGAATATTTATTCCTCCATCTTTGGAATTTCCATAACAAGAAGTGGGGTCCACAAGCCAAGAGTCAAAGCTTTTCACCTATAAATACCTCCATAGAATTCAGAGAAGATATACTTGATACAGGGATAATTGATATGAGGGCTAATTAATGCTAGATTGAGAGAAAGGCTGAGTTGAGTATTGATCGAAAGAAATCTGGGAAGAGAAGAGACAAGGCCGAGAGGTGAGTCTCAGTGCGATTCTGCCAAATCCCCACCGTGAAGCTCTGTGCTTAGATCCCTACTACCAGTTAAGCAAGCCTGAGAGGGAAACTCATCCTTCCGCACGATCCATCCACGCCGGCAAGCAAATCTCCATCCAGATCGGCGCCAAGACATTGGCATTTATTTCTATTTTTTTCTAACTCTATTCATCAATTGTATTTCATTCTCTTAATCTCTTCATTCACAAATCATGTACCAGACGTTAAATCGTTTTATTGAATGTCTTGATCACTTTCACTTCCACTTTTTTATCTATTTCCGTTCCTCCATTAATTATTTTCTCCATGAAGTTTTCTTAATAGATTGGTAATTAATATGGATTAAACGAGTAACTTAATCTGTGTTAAAGAGATAAATGCGTTTAGTTAAGGCATGATAGAGGACATCTTCACCTGTGAAAGCAAAAGTGAAGATGTCATTCTGATCTGTCTAGAGAAGGTTAGAAGAATGCGTTAACTAAAGCGAGTAGTACTTCCAGAGATTGAAGCAACCTTGCGTTCACTATGTTCGTCCCTGTTTCACCACAGAGATGTGGGAACGCAGCCGATCATCGAGAGGTGTACGCCAAAGGAAAAATGGAACAATACTTATATCTTTAACGCAATTAAGGAACTTGCACTGTTTGTATTAATTATCTTTTCTCTTTCTGATTCGCACATAAGACTTGTCACCGCATTACATGATCTTTACATAATCTTCACAGCCAGCCTTGACCCCAGTATCTTGTATCATGAAACCTGTATCTTGTATCATCTTAGCTTATATTTACTTTATCGCAATTTATTTTTACCGCTTTACTTTACTCTATCCCATGTTTAAATACTTGTACAAACAACCTTTATTAATTTGAAAAAACCCTAGTCGCATATATCACAAACATAACACAATAACCTCAAACAGTCCCTGTGACTTCGGATCACACCGAGAAAATTGCGATGAAATTTTACTTGGTTTCAACGCAAGGAAACTTGTGACAATGCACAGCATACTACAAGAACATTCATTAATAACACATATCTAGAAGTAGTATCACATATCATCGCATAAAATCTATGTCATCAAGTTTATGGCATGGACTTGCATCATAGTACAAAAATATGCATTACAAGTTTATGGCGCCATTCCAGGGGATCATAAACTTGCGTTATAATCATCCATGCATTGTGTGACATAAGATAAATTTTATGTCTACAACTTTATGGCACGGTTGTCGGGGAGTGGTTAACAGTTTATTGTTTGAGTTTGTTTGTGGTGTTTTGCAGGTAGATCTCGTTGTACTGGCTGTTCAACACGAAGAGCAGCTTGACGGTTTATGAGTACTGGTGCTGAACCAAAATTCGAAGTCGACTGTGAGATCGAGCGTACCTTTCGCGAACGGGCACGTCAGAATCGGATAAGGCAAAAGAAAGCAGCAAGTATGGCTGATAATAACGACAATGCAGTTCCCGTAGTAAATCAATTAGGCTAGTGCAGGATCCTGTTTTCCTGGCTGCCGATCGCAACATCCCCATGAGGAATTATGCGGAACCCAACTTATATGATTTTTTGCCTGGGATTTCAAGGCCTATTGTTAAGGAGAATGCAAGGTTCGAAATAAAGTCGGTCATGCTACAAATGATCCAAAATGTAGGGAAATTTGGGGGTCTGCAAGGTGAAAACCCGTATACTCACCTGACTAGCTTTGTCGAAATGTGCGGCAACTTCTCACTACCTGGCGTTACCCCGAAAAGTATTATACTGTATTTGTTCCCTAACACCTTGAGGGACAAAGCCAAGAGGTGAGCTCACTCACTGGAGCCAAACGAGATCACATCATGGGATTAACTGGTGGAGCAATTCATGAAGAAGTTCTTCCCATCAGCCGTCAATGCAAGGCGACGAAATAATGTGCTGAACTTTGAAAAAATGGAGAATGAGAGCCTGAGCACCGCCTGGGTGCGATTTAGAAGATTGGTGAAAAACTGCCCACATATCGAGATACCCAATTACGTTTTGATGGAGACCTTTTATAATGGCCTAAATAGATCGACGTAGGCTGTCGCTGATGCCTCTACGGCAGGAGGTTTTATGGACAAAATGTATACTGAGGCTAAAGTCATCCTTGACCGCATATCGCGGAACATGGATGACTGGATTGATGATGGCCATGGAGGTCGAGGCACCGAACGAAGAAAGAACGAAACTGTCGTTGTCCCTGCGGAAATAATGACCACACTGGCTGCTCAGATGGCCGCGGTGACCTCGATTCTTCAATCGATGGAAATCAATCAATGAGCCATCTCCTAACAATCAACGCAACCCGCTGCACCAACTCAAGTGGTCGTAATAAGTTGCGTTAATTGTGGAGAGGCTCATGTAGCAGAAATGTGCCCATCGAATCTCCAGTAAGTATGCGCCATCCAAAACAACCCCTTCAGCAACACCTACAATCCTGGCTGGAGGATCCATCCTAACTTCGGTTGGGGAGGCAATCCTAACTAAGGGGGGCCAATCAACCATCATAGTGGCAGTCGAGGAAATCCTTCTTTACACCATAACTCGAACCAGGGGCAACCAAGGCAATTGCATAACCAGCAACCCTCATCTTCAAACACCTCTAGAAGTTCATTGGAGGCCCTACTGAAACAATATATGGACAAAAATGACGCAGTAATGCAAGCGCATGCGTCTTCAATTTGAAACTTGGAGATCCAAGTGGGCCAGCTGGCATCTGAGCTGAGAAGTAGAGCACCAGGAACGTTGCCCAGCAACTCAGAAGCCCTGGGATCCAATGGAAATGAGCAATGTCCTTAGGACATTAGGCAGGCAAGCCAGACCGCCTGCAAAAATGTGGAATGCGCTCATTCAAAGAAACGCATCTTCCGATCCATATCTCACATCTATGTTAATGCTTTCTTTAAATTTCTGTCTTATTGAATTCTTGAATTTTGTCTTTACTTCTTCATTTAATTTTTTTCTTGACTTTATGAATTTATTCTTCATTTATTTCCTTTGCATTTATTTCTGTACCGTCTTTAATTCTCTTAACTTTTTTTTTTTTTGTAATTAATGTGTTAGTCTTTAATTGGTGACTGATTGAGAAATAAAGAGAATTTTTTTGCCACAAACCATAGCAACTTGCGTTGATGAAGAATAAAATAAAATAAATAAAATGAAACAATCAACATCTAGTATGCAAGGCGATAATGGACGCATCTTGAACCAAGCAAGATATGTTTTGCATTCATCCAACTCAAATGCGTTGAAACCGAGGGGTGTGTTGCGCGCGTATATGTCCTTTGCCCGTCATTGGTTAAATGCACTATGTTGAGGTAGTGTTGCGCTGGTAGCAATACCGTGCACCCGATCCTCTAGAAATGTGTTTAGTTAAGGGGTGTGTTGCGGGGATGCATGCGTTGTTGCCCGTCCTCTGCGAAGATGCATTTGCGTTGGTGAACACATTGCGTTAATCTTTACATTGTGTCCATTCGAATAAAACATTAAAGAAAATTATTTTTGTCATTTGAGGAGTCCAATCGTTTCGTATCCCAAAGAAATGATGACTCTGCAGACGAAAAAACGTTTTTCTAAAATTTCATAAATGAGGGAAGTTCGAGCGATGGGCCTTTTGAGTGTCTCGAGACCTGTCACCATGAAAACCGCGTTGGGCCCATTACTGCCCAACCTATAAATAGGAACCCTTCCCCATCTGTGAACTTTTTACCTCATTTTTCTAACTGAAAACCCTAGTGCCCAGTATACGAAGCTTTCTTCTTCTCAAAACCCTAGCGATTTTTCCAGTCCTCCCTAACTTATCATCCATGGCTGACCAAGCTTCCTAACACTCTACTTCACCCTCAACCCCTTCCTCTGACCAAATCGCCATGCGAGAGGCAACATTCCTCGCTGCCAATTGTAGACTTGCTGCCCAACTCCACACCGTCCCGAGAATCGCCAGTAGGACCTGGAGAAACCCCTTAGCGTCAGACCTCCTCAGTTCAAAAGGGAGCAAAGCACTGAGAGCACACTAGTTCCAACTCCTGCCATCTCAACTGGGAGTCAGAAGAAGAGACGCGATGATACGTAGGTGTTTGGTAACATTCTGAGCAATCTAGAGCAAGGAGGGGGATTACCCAAGGTAGGGGTTGTAAACTAACCACTGTCTACAGAGGAGGTGGCGGTGGTGGTGCCAAAGGCAGTGGTGAACGAAGAAGAGATAGGAAGAGGCACTCTGGCCTTAGAGACTTCTGAGGTAACTGCCAACGTAAAAACCTATGACGAAACCTCCAAAGTTGCGATGGAGGAGATTGTGGTGGCTAAAGTTGCGATGGATGAGGTTGCAGTGGAGACGCAACCAGAAGTAGTTGAAGAGAAAAAGAAGAAGAAGAAAAGAAAAGGGAGAAAGGTTAGAGAGGCGGAGACTTCTCATCATCGCAAGGAGAAAAAGAATAAAGAAAGAAGGATGATGATGAAGATGAGAAAGAGAAGAGGAAGAGGAAAAGAAGAGGGAGAGGAAGAAAGAAGAATGCACCAGCGTGAAGAAATGCGCCTAAGAAAAGAAGAAGAAAAGAAGTAGAGGGTTGCGAGCCTGGAAAAGGATGGAGAATCAACCTCTGTAAGGGAAGACAGAGGGGAAGCAACGTAATTAATGGAGCCAAGGCAACCTGAAACAACGCAAATCGTTGTGACAGATGAAGGCGAAGAAGGAGAAGATACCCCCCTGATATGGCGTCGCAAGGGTCTACTGTTGACCCTTAAAGATTAATCATTGCATTGAAGAACAGGAAAGAGGGAGAAAAGAAGAGAAGGAGAAACGGGAGAAAATGGAGCGCGCAAGATTCATCATGGCAGAAGGAAATCACAAAAGAAGACTGCAAGATGAGGAAATGCACATTAATAATGAGCTCGCAAGGCTCGAAAGGATAAGAAGGCGCGAGGAGAAACAACATCTGTTGCTGGCCTCCGAGAAGTTTGTAGAAGAGTTCGAGAGAGAAGAAAGAGAAGAAGAAGAAGAAGAGAAAAAGAAGAAAGAAGAAGAGGAAGAGAAAAAGAAGAAGGAAGAAGAGAAAGTTAAGAAGCGTGAAGCTAATAGAAGGTACTTACAGAAGAAGAAGGGTAAAGAACTCGCAGAATGCGAGAAGAAGGAATAACGTAGAGAGCGGGAGAAGAGACAAAGGCAAGCAGCCCACCTTGCGTTGGCAAAAGAAAAGGGCAAAGCAATCGCAGAAAGTAGCGAGCCCGCGTTGGCAAGGATGCGTCCATTGAAGAAAAAAGGGAATGATGACATGCTGATAGAGATGGGCTTCTATCCTACGCCAACGCCGCTACCTGACCTCATCACAAGTGTGATTGTGGAACATGGCTGGGCACATTTTGCCAATGCCCAGCCATTATTGTGCTGCAAGTAGTGAGAGACTTCTATAGAGGGCGTCTACACGAAACCAGGGATGCGGTGACCTTCAAAGGAGAAACGGTGTCCTTTAGCGCAACGGTCATCAATGAGATATACCAAATGAAGGATAACCCGGATGCACCGGGGAATAAAATTATTGATGATCCCATGGAGTAGCAGATGGAGGACGCGCTGCAAGTATTAACGCAACCGAGCACGAAGTGGTCGGTTTCACTCAATCCGCACCCTGGCATCCAAGTCTTTGCTTCTGGAGGGAAGGCTCTGGGTTTACTTGGTCAAGAAGCGGCTGATCCCAACAACACATGACAAGACTGTATCAAGGGATCGAGTTATGGCCGCATATTGCATTGCGAGCAACATACCGATTGATGTAGAGCGACTGATCGCAAGACCGCTTAGAGCACTAGTAGGGCATATTTGAGGACAGTACTTCTTTTCGTGGACTGTTTCAAGTCTGTGCCTGTCAATGGGTGTAGGCGTTGATGAAGAGCCTATGCCTGAAGTCCACGAACTCATCAACATAAAGATATTGAGGTTGCTCCTCAAAGACTCCCCACATTTCCCTGAGCTACCCTTAAAAAGGCCCGCAATCGACCTTAATGCGCCGCAGGGACAGAAGCCTAAGAGACCACACAGAGAAGACAAGGGAAAAGAAAAGGTCCAAGAGTCAACGGTGCATGATCCATAACCTTTGGACCCTTTGCCCTTAGTAATTCGCCCTCGAAGCCCTCGAAGCCCACCTACACAACCTTCTTCTCCACTATATGAGCACTTTACCAATCTTCTTCTCATTCCCAATTCTCAATTGTTCACCCAGCAACCCTAACTTCACCCTCAACCACATCACCGTAACCTTCCATTCCACCACCGCAAGTTGATGACCCACACGATTTGGGTGAAGGCACCTCTGCCCAACCCCAAAACGATGCTGGCGAGACATCGCAGGCAAGACCCTCCATAACCTCCCTGGCTACTGAGTTAGCAGAAATGCGGTCACTTCTAACCCAACAATAACAACTTCTCTACCAACAGCGGCAACTCTTCAACCAACAAGAAGCCTACTTCGACCAGCGGTTTGATGCAGTCATGGAGCAAGTTGATAATATTCAGCGAAGTGTTGCCACATCAAAGGAGGCATTGATCAACATACATCGCAACACTCATACAATCAACCGCCACCAAAGACAACTTGCGGAGCCCAACCATGAATACTTTAATTTTCTCAGAGCATACCTTCATGGTCCATTGGTGCCCCCACATCTCAGGCAACACTTTCTTTTTGAAGAGACATCCTTTGCATCACCGCGAAACCCTCCTTCAGACCCTCCAGCTCCTGAGCAATAATCCTGACATTCTATTTTTTATGCGGCCATTCTATACTTTTATTCAATTCATTATTTAATTAAATTCTTTGATTCTTTGTATTGGCAACAATTTTGTATTGCGTTAATTTTTAATTATTCGTATACTTTGTTAATATTCAATACAAATGAGTACATATTCACTCCTTTTTTCCTGTGCCTTTCTCTTTATCATCATTTGACAATATTTGCGATATTCTTAATCCTTTACTATTGCGTTATTCATTGCGCTGCCATGATGTATAATATGTTTATACTAACATTTCCTATACTTTGTAAATTCTGACCAACACTTAGTTAATTCTTAGTTTAGCAGTAATTCACCTTTTATCTTTCAAAGTTCTGCTCCAACATTATTTTTGAAATTTTTATTCTAAGTGTTTGTCTAATCCATCCAAACAACGCAATGAGGACCTTGCTCATCCTTAAATTTGGGGGTGGGGAAGGTCTAAGCAGATAAGATCAAGAATATTCGATCTGCAAGAAAATGTGTTCATATATCAAATATATATATATATATATATATATACAAAACACCAATGTCAGTGCAAGGGAAAACCTAAAAAATGTTCCCAACTTGATAAGAGTTTAGTTGTGAAAGGAATCTGCTCGTAGTTGGATGTTCGTATGACACCCATAAGAGCAAGCCAAAACGAAGGTAGGTTTCCAAGAGCAACGCAGTATGAGAAGAAAAAAAAATATAAAAGAGTGTAAGAGACAACTCCTCTGAATATCATGAGTTAAAGATGAAATTGGCACACAACCTTAGTTGGATGTTCGCATGACACCCGTGGGAACAAACCAAAACGAAGGGTGTAACCATGACCACCAGTCTCTAATAAATGACGCAAAGTTTGACCACCGCATATAGACATATCAAGTTGTTTTGACAAAGAAGAATAAACATTCTATTTTAAAAACTAGAGAAGGCTCTTTGAGCAGAATTTTGTTATATAGAAGAATAAAGTAGGGCTTTGTTCAGAATTAGCAAGGATAGAAGGATATTGCATTGTTAAGAAATGTGCCTAAGTGTAACATTCGGAGCAACCAATCGACGAAAAAATATAGGAGAGGAATTTAGCATTATTGCCTTAGTAGAAGATATGCTTGAGGACAAGCATATATCTAAATTTGGGGGTGTGATAACTTGTAGAAATACAAGTTATTTATGCTGCCTTATTTTGATATTGCGGCCAAAAGAGAGTAAATATGTGTCGATTGTATGAAAATTAGCTCAGAAATACAATGAATATAAATTATCGCAATTGCACCCATTAACATCATCAAGATGGTAGAAGAGGATATTTCTACTCTGTTTTGCAGGAAACCAAGTCACCGCTTGCGATCAAGGCTGAACGAAAGACTGAACAACGCATCTCTATCACATTGTGCCCGTCAATCAACAATGAATAGACGATTAACGCAATGATGGCACAATGCAACAATCGATCCCGAGCTGAATGTCAACCGCATGTGGTAATAAAAACAACACCGCATGCGAGCAACCGATCGAAAGATGCAACTGAGAAACACAAACACGGAGGATTGTGACACGTGTACAACTAACTGTTGTGCAAATTTGATGGTTTGATTGCATAACAGAAGGAATATTTATTCCTCCATCTTTGAAATTTTCATAACAAGAAGTGGGGTCCACAAGCCAAGAGTCAAAGCTTTTCACCTATAAATACCCCCATAGAATTCAAAGAAGATATACTTGATACGGATATCATTGATACGAGGGCTAATTCCTGCTAAATTACTGAGAGAGAGGCTGAGCTGAATACTGAACGGAAGAAATCCGGGAAGAAAAGAGACAAGGTCGAGAGGTGAGTCTGAGTGCGATTCTGCCAGATCCCCATCGTGAAGCTCTGTTCTTAGATCCCTGCTACCGATTGAGCAAGCCTGAGAGGGAAGCTCATCCTTCCGCATGATCCATCCATGCTGACAAGCAAATCTCCATCCAGATCGGTGCCAAGACGTTGGCGTTTATTTGTATTTTTTTCTAACTCTATTCATCAATTGTATTTCATTCTCTTAATCTCTTCATTCACAAATCATGTATCAGACGTTAAATAGTTTTATTGAATGTCTTGATCACTTTCATTTCCACTTTTTCGTCTATTTTCGTTCCTCCATTAATCGTTTTCTCCATGAATTTTTCTTAATTCCTTGGTAATTAATATGGATTAAACGAGTAACTTAATCTATGTTAAAGAGATAAATGCGTTTAGCTAAGGCATGCTAGACGACATCTTCACCTGTGAAAGCAAAAGTGAAGATGTCATTCTGATCTGTCTAGAGAAGGTTAGAAGAATGCGTTAACTAAAGCGAGTAGTACTTCCAGAGATTGAAGCAACCTTGCGTTCACTATGTTCGTCCCTGTTTCACCATAGAGATGTGGGAACGCGGCCGATCATCGAGAGGTGTACACCAAGGGAAAAGTGGAACAGTACTTATATCTTTAACGTAATTAAGGAACTTGTGTTGTTTGTATTAATTATCTTTTCTCTTTCAGATTCGCACATAAGACTTGTCACCGCATTACACGATCTTTGCATAATCTTCACAACCAGCCTTGACCTCAGTATCTTGTATCATGAAACCTATATCTTGTATCATCTTAGCTTAGATTTACTTTATCGCAATTTATTTTATTATCGCATTTTTACCGCTTTACTTTACTCTATCCCATGTTTAAATACTTGTACAAACAACCTTTATTAATTTGAAAAACCCCTGGGCATATATCACAAACATAATGCAATAACCTCAAACAGTCCCTGTGTTCGACCTCGGATCACACCGAGAAACTTGCAGTGAAATTATACTTGGTTTCAACACAAGGAAACTTATGACAACGCACAACATACTACAAGAACATTCGTTAATAACGTATATCTAAACGTAGTATCACATATCATCGCATAAAATCTATGTCATCAAGTTTATGGCATGGACTTGCATCATAGTACAAAAATACGCGTTACAAGTTTATGGCGCCATTGCCGGGGATGATAAACTTGCGTTATAATCATCCATGCGTTGTGGGACATAAGATAAATTTTATGTTTACAAGTTTATGGTGCTGTTGCCTGGGATCATAAACCTGCGTTATAATCATCCATGCGTTGTGTGACATAAGATAAATTTTATGTTTACAACAAGCCGCTAACGATAGCAAGTACATTAAGCTTTTCGGTGACAAATATTCGGCGCATCAGACAAAGAATTAAAGCCATCCCATCTATGCAATCATAAGAGAGAAACAGCCCTTCACTCCGAAGCTTTATAAATATCGAAGGCAACCTTAAGAAAAGGAGTTCGGATACTTAGATAAATTTCTCCATGTTTAGCCTTGTCCATAGTTTTCCTTTTTATTTAAGGCGGAGCAAGAGAAGAGCCGAGATGCCTGAAGATCGCTTAGGGCAACTTGAGAGAGAACCCAGAGGCGTAGAAAGCAGAGAGCGGGCCGACTCTCGCGAGAGCGAGATTATCTTTTGAACACGAGTAGAAAAGACAGTGTAAAAGCCTGGGAAGCAAGAGATTGTTACCAGGCTCTTTATTCTCCCCTTGCATTGTTATTTTGTACTTCAACTTTATATTTATACAATGGAAGTTCTTATTATACATCTGTTCACTCTCTTAGCATGCATGAGTAGCTAAACTTATCGAATGGGTTGAGAAAACTAAGCTAACATGACCTAGGATCTTCATCGCATGCGATTATCTTGTTTTATGCTGTGCTTAACATCCCTTCAGAGCTACTCGAGAGAGAGTCTAAAGAAAGAACCTGAGACTTGAGAGAGCTAGGTTAGAATCTAGACTCGAGAGAGCAAGATTAGATCTGCATAAATAAGAGATAGGGACTTAGAGATAATCTCTGTTTGTCAACCTGCATCGCATGCACCCTAGATAAAGGTATGATATTATGTGGTCACCTTATTTGTGTGTGTGTCATTTTTTCATCACATAAATAAGAATAGAGGCTTATGTGTAGGTCCTATAGACTTATCGCATATATCGCATGCGTTCTAGCATTAGAAGCCATAGCATTCGCATCGAGAGATGGTTTACTATTGTATGTGTGTTGCATGATCGCATAGCATGAACGCATCCTAGGAAGTGTTAGCCGAAGCCCTTCTCAACCCGTTCACCACATACTCATCTCATCTTCCGCTTTATCAACTATTTTTGAACTCCGCCGCATTTGTTTATTTTTATTACCGAAAACAACATTCCCAACAACTACTTGATTTATTTGGTTACCGTAAAGTCTTCCTGAAAATTACCACTGCATATTGCTTCCCCAAGTCCCTGAGTTCGACCCTGGACTTACCAGGAAACTCAGTGGGGTTTACATTTGGATTCCACTGAGAAAACTTGAGTGCTCAACGCATTTTCATCACTGCATTTCATTTCATATTTCCACCTCATAAAATAACGCATCATTAGGTGGTAGTCAATCCTGTTCAAAAGAACATTGCTCTGGAAATGAAGAAAACTTTTAGGTAAAGATTCCAAAATAATGCTCACCTTGCTGGCTTCATCAATGATGGACCCATTCATCTCCACCCCGTAGAAGTGGACCATCATGTTGAGAACATGTTCTCAAACAGATGCCCCTTCTTGCATATGGGCATTGAAGATGTGTTTGAGAGCATCATGCCTGAGTTATGCGGACGATTTTAAAATAACGCATCGTGTCTCATGAGGACTAGAACAGTTTATATGTTCCACTAGAGGTAGGCGTCTAGAGGACATAGATACCTAAGCTGACTCAAGTAGTGCGGTTACATACTGAGTATTTATACTCATTCTTTCTCATGTTGTTGTTTCAGGTAAAGGTAAAGATGCACCGATGATGGACAAGCGGAATTCGTGATCAAGCCACTGGGACTAGTTTCATGCTTTCGCTCATGAGATTTAAACTTCTTTTCATGTTTTTCTTAGCTTTCAGTGTTGATCTTTAAAACTTACTATTAAGAATCGCTTTCAGATTTATTTATTATCATTTATGATTTATGGGTACCCTACTGTTGTTTTCTAATATTTGAAATTAAATGCCCTACTGTTGTTTTCTAATATTTGAAATTAAATGCAAAGTCTTTTAAATTCACCTTATTTAATTAGTATTTATTTAACCATAACAGAGTGTCGTTTTAAGTGCCACGCATGCATGTATTTAGTAACGGCCTAACTTAAGTCCTAGGGGGTCGGGTCGTTACAGTGGGAATCGTGATTAATGCATAAATCAAGTGATCGAAACTCCGCTGCCAAATAAAGAAATGGGCATGTGTTTAGACTGAGAAAGAGCGCCTTGCTCATAGTTGGATGCACACATGACACCCATGGGGGCAAGCCAAAACGAAGGTTGGGCACTTGGATCAGCGCAAGATCACAAAAAGAATATCTAAATCGCGTAAGGATAAAAATCACTTGGAAACACCCCGGTTGGAAAAAGTTTGAAATGAATCATGAAATGTCCTATAAATGAGTAAAGTTTTTTTTTTAAGGCTAAACTTGCGGTCCGTAAAGATTAGAAATATTTTAGGAAGAGATCAGAACAGAAATTAAGAAGACATTGGTTCATGAAATTTGAATAAGGCACCTTGAGAAGTCTAGGTAGGGTAAAGGCGATTGACTTTTTAAAGAAAATATTTAGTACATGCTTGAGAACAAGCATTGTTTTCAATTTCGGGGCGTGATAACGGGTAGAAATACAAGTTATTACAGCTCAAATAAGTAAAACAATGAGAGAATGCGATGGTAAAATAAGCAATATCATGTCCAAAAGCGCTAAACTGAAAGGAATTGCGATCGTATGTGCCCATCGTATAAAAGCAGTTAATTTACTTATGTTGTGTAGGAAAAATGCAATGGCATAAGTAAAATTACGATCCAAAGGAACTAGGCGGCAGCAGCTTGAACATTGCGACTACAAAGTCATGCAATTGTATGCGATCGTGAGAAGTTTCTTAAAAAGGTGGCCGCATAAAAACTGTGCATCAAGGTGACAGCACAATAAATCATGATGGGACTGAAAGCTGATAACGGTCGAATCCAAATTTAGTTGACAAGCTGTTAAAGCCACACTGTAGCAAGTACACTCAACTTTCGGTGATCACTAATCAGCGCATCAGAGCAGGGGAATTAATGACTGCCCATTATTGCAATCATTAAAGAGAAAGGCTGCTTCACCTTAAGCTCTATAAATACCAAAGGCCGCTAGTGTAAAAGAAGAAGTTTTGAGAACAAGTTAAAAAGTTAACAAGTTAAGAAGTTAGAGAGAATTAGTTAGTCTGTTCACACACATACTTGTACATATACTTAGAGGACGGAGAAGAGTAAGAAGACGAGGAAGCCGAGAGATAATTCCCGGACAGATTGAGAGACTGCCAGAAAGCGTTACAAAGGGAGAGAGGGCCAACATTTGTGAGAGCAAGAATATACATCTGGAACAGAGTTGGAGTGAAAAAGATGAGTGTAAAAGGCCACGGGAAGCAAGACATTGCATACCGGGCTTCTTATCTCTCAAATCCATTTGATATTTTGTATTTAGTACTTTATTTATAGCAAATGGAAATCTCATTTCAATCTATGTTCCATCTCTCCATAGTTCGCATGAGTGGCTAAATTTCCGAATGGGTTGAGAAGTACTTAGCTAGCATGACTTAAGATTTACATTTTATGCGATCATCTTGTCTTATGTATGCGTCATTCAGCCTTTAGAGATACTTGAGAGAGTAGTCTAAAGATAGAATCTAGACTTGAGAGAGTTAAATTAGAATCTAGGCTTCAGAGAGTTAGATTAGAACCATATAAGTAAGAAATAGAAACTTAGACATAAGTTCTATTGCTATCTACACATTGCATGCACCCTAGAAATAGGTATGATTGTATGCGATCACCTTGTTTTATGTGTGCATTACTCATCATCGCATAGACAAGAATAGAGGCTTAGACATAAATCCTATCGACTTTATCGTATACTCATCACATGCGTCCTAGAAATAGGAGTTATGGCATTCTGCATTGAGAGATGACGTGTTGTTATTTGCGTGTAGCATGATCACATAACTTATGCACAATCTTAGAAAATGTTAGCTAAACCCCTCCTCAACCCCTTCATCACATACTCATTGTAACTCTATGCTTTTATCAACTCCGCGTTCAACTCCGTCGCATAGAAAAATCTTAATCAAAACACCATCTAACTCATTTGTTTTTACTACCGCAAGAGAATCAAAGTGACTGTCGAATATTTACTTAGTAGTCCCTATGTTCGACCTTGGACTTACTAGGAAACCTAATAAGGCTTATACTTTGGTCTTGTTAGGAAAACTTGCATGATCGTCGCATAACACACATCACACCAAAATCACATCATAATTGCATGCATCAACTGCCCTGAATTTTTCTATGAATGTCTCCATTTGCTAGGTCCAAAGTGTGCTGAATTGTATTGAGAAAGCCCTAAATGCCGAAACTCTTCGTGGAGGCTGAGGAGAGGCCTTGATTTTCTCTTTTTCCTCTATGTATTCTGTATCATAGGTTAGATTTATTTTTCGGATTATGGTTTTGTATTGGATTTTCCCATTACTTTGTCTATCAATCAATGAGGTAACTTTTGACT
Organism: Benincasa hispida; assembly: GCF_027475165.1. Lineage (NCBI taxonomy): Eukaryota > Viridiplantae > Streptophyta > Magnoliopsida > Cucurbitales > Cucurbitaceae > Benincasa > Benincasa hispida. The sequence goes on from NC_143486.1 coordinate 56,115,787, forward strand.
AGTTCTTCGACTAAGTGTTCTTTGTAATTTAATGAGTTATATGTTTAATATTGTGTTCCAATTAAGAATTATGTTTTTCTTTAATCTCGCACGACTTACTTCTGTGTGTTGGACTGATGACCCTATCACGACTGCATGTCTTTGCTAGTTAAGTTCAGGCTCCACATATCCTTGTAATCGTCCATGCTTTGAATTTACCCCTGAAGCACAGATTAAATGAGCATGGTTAGGTGTATAGGTGTAACAACATAACTATACAATGATGCACGCAAGGTTCAACTCCATGTCTCCATTACCAGTTCCCCGGCAACGGCGCCATAAATGTGTAACGACATAACTATACAATGATGCATGCAAGGTTCAAGTCCATGTCATAAACTTGTTATGCATCCTAAACTTGACACACAAAATTTATACGATGATGATATGTGATACTACTTCTAGATATGCGTTATTAACAAATGTTCTTGTAGTATGTTGTGCATTGTCACAAGTTTCCTTGCGTTGAAACCAAGTATAATTTCACTGCAAGTTTCTCGGTGTGATCCGAGGTCGAACACAGGGACTATTTTAGGTTATTGCAGTGTGCTTGTGATATATGCGACCTGGGATTTTTCAAATTAATAAAGATTTTGTGTACAAGTAATCAAACATGCGATGAAGTAAAGAAAGCGGTAAAACTGCGATAATACATAAATTGCGTTAAAGTAAATTGCGATAAAGTAAATCTATGCTAAGACGATACAAGATACAAGTTTCATGATACAAGATACTGAGGTCAAGGCTGGCTGTGAAGATTAAGCAAGGATCGTGTAATGCAGTGAAAAGTCTTATGCATGAAGAAGAAACATAAAAGATAACTAAGATAAACAACGCAAGTTCCTTAATTGCGTTAAAGATATAAGTACTATTCCGCTTTTCCCTTGGCGTACACCTCTCGGTGATCGACCACGTTCCCACATCTCTGTGGTGAAACAGGGATGAACGTAATGAACGCAAGGTTGCTTCCATCTCTAGAAGTACTACTTCCTTTAGTTAACGCATTCTTCTAACCTTCTCTCGACAGATCAGAATGATATCTTCACTTCTGCTCTCACAGGTGAAGATGCCATCTCGCATGCTTTAGCTAAACGCATTTATCTCTTTAGCACAGATTAAGTTACTCGTTTAATCCATATTAATTACCAAGGTATTAAGAAAACTTCATGGAGAAATCGATTAATGGAGGAACGGAAATAGACAGAAAAGTAGTAATGAAAGTGATCGAGACATTGAATAAAACTATTAAGCGTCTGATACATGATTTGTGAATGAAGAGATTAAGAAGATGAAATACACTTGATGAAATAGAGTTAGAAACAAGTACAAACAAGCACCAATGTCTTAGCGCCGATCTGGATGGAGATTTGCTTGTCGGTGTGGATAGAGTGAACGGATGGATGAGCTTCCCTTTCAGGCTTGCTCAACCGGTAGCATGGATCTAAGCACAGAGCTACATGGTGGGGATCTGGCAGATTCGCACTGAGACTCACCTCTCGACCTTGTCTTTTCTCTTCCCAGATTTCTTCCGATCAGTACTCAGCTTAGCCTTTCTCTCAATAATCCAACAACAATTAGCCCTCGTATCAATTATACCCGTATCAAGTATATCTTCTCTAAATTTTATGGGGGTATTTATAGGTGAAAATCTTTGACTCTTGGCTGTGGACCCCACTTCTTGTTATGGAAATTCCAAAGATGGAGGAATAAATATTCTTTCTGTTATGCAATCAGACCGTCAAATCTGCACAACGGTTATTTGTACACGTGTTGTAATCTTCCACCTTTGCGTTGTTCAGCTGCATCTTTCGATCGGTTGCTCACATGTGGTGTTGTTTTTATTACCGCATAAGATTGAAATTTAGCTCGGGATCGACTATCGCATTGCACCATCATTGCGTTAATCGTCTCTTCATTGTGTATTGACGGGCGGAATGTGACAAAGATGCGTTATTTAGTTTCTAGTTGAGCCTTGATCGCAAGCGGTGACTTGGTTTCCTACAAAATAGAGTAAAAATATCCTCTTCTATCATCTTGACGATGTTAGTGGGTGTAATTGTGTTAATTCATAATTATTGTATTTCTGAGCTAATTTTCATATAATCAACACATATTCCTTCTCTTTTGGCCACAATATCTAGATAAGGCAGCATAAATAACTTGTATTTCTACAAGTTATCACAACCCCAAATTTAGATATATGCTTGTCCTCAAGCATATCTTCTACTAAGACAATAATGCTAAATTCCTCTCCTATATTTTTACGTCGACTGGCTGCTCCGAATGTTACACTTAGGCACATTTCTTAACAACGCAATTTCCTTCTATCCTTGCTAATTCTGAACAAAGCCCTACTTTATTCTTCTATATAACAAAATTCTGCTCAAAGATGCTTTTCTAGTTTTGAAAACATAATGTTTATCTCTTCTTTGTCAAAACAACTTGATATGTCTATATGTAGTGGTCAAACTTTGCGTTATTTAATAAAGACTGTTGGTCATGGTTACACTCTTCATTTTGGTTTGTTCCCACGGGTGTCATGTGAACATCCAACTACGGTTGTATGCCAATTTCAACTCTAACTCATGATATTCAGAGGAGTTGTCTTTTACATTCTTTTATTTTCTCTTTTATTGCGTTGTTCTTGGAAACCCACCTTCGTTTTGGCTTGCTCCCTATGGGTGTCATACGAACATCAAACTAGGAGCAAGCTCCTTTCACAACTAAACTTTTATCAGGTTGGGAACATTTTTTAAGTTTTCCCTTATGCTGACATTGGAGTTTTGTATAAGATTTTTTTTTTTTTTTTTTTTTTTTTATGAAATGAAAAATGAATGCATTTTCTTAATCATCGCATATTCTTGATTTTATCTGCTCAGACCTTCCCCATCCCCAAATTTAAAGATAAGGAAGGTCCTCATTGTGTTGTTTGGATAGACTAGACAAACACTTAGAATAAAAATTTCAAAAAGAAGGTTTGAGCAGAACTTTGAAAGATAAAAGGTAAAGTACTGCTAAACTAAGAATTAACCAAGTGTTCGTCAGAATTTACAAAGTATGGGAAATGTTTCTAAGTATAAACATATATTACATCATGGCAACACAATGAATAACGAAACAACAAAAGATCAGAACATCACAATTATTGACAAAGGATGATAAAGAAAGGAGTGAATATGTACTCAATTGTATCGAATATTAACAAAGTATACAAAGAATGAAAAATTAACGCAATACAAAAAATTTCTGCCAAAGAATCAAAGAATTTCGTTAACTTTTTAAATTTGATTCAGATGGGTGCATGCTAAAATTTGACACCCTACTCCTAATAACGCAAATACATCTTTGTTGAGGATGGGCAACAATGCATCCACCCCCGCAACACACCCCTTAACTAACACATTTTTGGAGGATACCTCAACATAGTGCATTTAGCTAAGAACGGGCAAAGGACACATACGCGCGCAACACACCCCTCAACACAATGTATTTGGGTATAATGGACACAAGGTGTCTCTTGTTACTCACAATGCACCAATCATCTCATTACATACTAATTTCTCTTCCTTTTATGTCATCAAAATGCAAGTCGAAAAGACTTTGCAGTGTCTAATGTTTCATCCAATCATTCACAAAAATTAAAGAACAGTGCTACTAATGTAAACCAAGCGAATTAAGCATGACATGAAAAATTAAATTAAAGAGAATTACAAAAACGTCAAATGCTACTTCTAAAAAGCAGTAAATAACATGATTTAGAAAGCCCTAAAAGAAAAACTGTAAAGAAAGAAAGTAAACATAGATAGGGATGCTGATTGAAAGAAGTTCTCAGAATTACTGCAATCACTTCCCCCGCAAGCGGTTTAATCCTACTTGCCCAAGTCAATGGTGTCCATGTGTCGCTCAAAGTCGCCTCCATAGTACGGTTTAATCCATTGACCATTGACTTTAAACGCGTTGTTCCCATCTAAAGTTGTTAGTTCCACTGCTCCGTGAGGAAAGATAGTCTTGATTTTGAATGGCCCCGACCAGCGAGATTTCAACTTTCTTGGGAACAACGCAAACGAGCGTTAAATAGTAATACTTGTTGACCTTTGTTGAATGTCCGATCATTTATGCCACTTCTTGGTTTTCTCCTTATAGATCTTGGCATTTTCGTAGGCATTCCTTCGCCATTCAACCAACTGATTCAATTGTAGCTTCCGAACTTTCCCCGCACTTACTAAATCAAACTACAGCTTCTTGCATGCCTACATCGCTTTATGTTCCAACTCGAGTGGCAGATGACAAGCCATTCCAAAGACAGGGCATACGGGGACATGCCAATTGGTGTTTTATAGGCAGTCCTGTATGCCCACAGTGCTTCATCAAGCTTGGGTGACCAATCCTTCCTGGAAGTATTGACTACCTTCTCTAGGATAGTTTTGATCTCTCGGTTAGAAATCTCTGCCTTTCCATTAGTCTGTGGGTGATAAGCAGTCGCAACTTGATGACTGATGTTAAATTTAGTCAACAGGTTGGCAATTATGTGGTTAATAAAATGAGAGCCCTCATCGCTGATCAAGGCCTGTGGCATCCCATATCGAGCAAAAATATTCTTTTTAAGAAACTTTGCCACTGTGGTCGCATCATTCTTGGCACATGCGATAACCTCGACCCATTTTGATACGTAATCAACTGCAACCAAAATAAAGTGATGACCTTCTGATGGTGGAAACGGGCCTATGAAGTCAATTCCCCAAACATCAAATAACTCCACTTCTAAGATTGTTGTCAATGGCATTTCATTTCTCTTTGACATATTCCCCGTTCTCTGACATCTATCGCATTGCACAACATGGGCTTGGGCATCCTTGAACAGTGTTGGCCAGAAATAGCCACACTATAGGACCTTTACGATAGTCCGCTGCCCCCCTGGAGACTCATGACAAAGCTCTAGGATGTGCTTGACTTCGTGCTCAGGAATGCATCGATGTAATATATGATTAGGACCAAGTTGATATAGGAATGGGTCGTCCTAGAAATAAAATTTGACATCATGTCTTAGCTTCTTCTTCTACTGTAAATGTGGTCATCTGGTATTTGACCACAAACAATGAAATTCACGATGTCCGCATACCAAGGAACATTAATGCCTACTGACATCAGCAGCTCATCAGGGAATCTTTCTTCAATATCTTTTTCACTACCTCAAATCTCGCAATTCTCTAGTCTTGACAAATGATCCGCGACTTGGTTCTCAGTGCCCTTCCAGTCTTTGAACTCTAGATCAAACTCTTGCAGTAGCAACACCTACCGTATAAGCCTTGGTTTTGCATCCTTCTTTGTCATTAAGTACTTGATCGCAGAGTGATCCGTATACACCACAACGTTTGTTCTGATTAAGTATTGTCGGAATTTCTCCAGTGTAAATACCACTGCAAGCATTTCCTTCTCTATGGTTGTATAGTTCTCCTGCACATCATTCAACGTTTTACTCGCATAATAAATAGGATGCAATACCTTGTCCTTACGCTGACTTAACACTACGTCCACAGCAGATCCGCTTGCATCACACATCAACGAAAATGGTTACATCCAGTCTGGTGCCACCAGAATGGGTGCGGTGATGAGCACATCTTTCAAATGTGTTGAATGCTTTGGTATACGCATCATCAAAATTATATTCTCGGTCACCTTCAAGGAGCACACTTAGGGGCCTTGTGATCTGGAGAAATTGTGAATAAATCTTCTATAAAACCCAGCATGTCCCAGAAAGCTCCTAAGTGTTTTCACGTTCACTGGTGGGGGTAATTTGGAAATTGCATCAATTTTTGCCTAATCAACTTCCAATCCTGCTTTAGAGAATTTGTGACCCAAAACTATTCCTTCTTCCACCACAAAGTGGCATTTTTCCCAGTTCAAAACAAGATTTGTTACCACGCATCTCTTCAAGACCTTTTCAAGGTTAGATAGACAGGAGTCGTAATTATTGCCGAAAACTGAAAAATCATCCATGAATACCTCGACTGACTCCTCCAAGTAATCTGAGAATATTGCCATCATGCATCTTGAAAAGTGCCTAGTGCATTGCAGAGTCCAAACGGCATGCGTCGGAATGCAAACGTACCAAATGGGCACGTGAATGTTGTCTTATCCTGATCTTCCGGCGCAATTGCTATTTGATTATATTCTGAATAGCCGTAAAAAAAACAGAAAAATTCATTCCCCACAAGTCTGTCTAGCATCTGATCAATGAATGGGAGTGGAAAATGGTCCTTTTTAGTGGCAAAGTTTAACTTGCGATAATCCATGAAAATTCTCCACCCCGTATTCGTTCTTGTGGGAATTAATTCATTGTTGTCATTAGTGACAACTGTCATTCCCCTTTTCTTTGGAACATACTGCACTAGGCTCACCCAGCTGCTATCAAATATCGGGTAGATAACTCCTGCGTCCAGCCACTTCACTATTTCCTTCTTTACGATCTTCTTCATAGTCGGGTTCAAGCGGCGTTGCCTTTCTACCGATTCTGTCTTTCCTTATTCCAGACGAATCTTATGCATACAATACGAGGGGCTGATTCCTCGAATGTCCGCCAAGGTCCATCCTAAGGCTTTTGCGTTATTTCTTAGGATCTGTATGAGCGCATCTTCTTTCTCTTTACTCAGTGATGCAAAAATGATAACTAGTAATGTGTTGTTACCTTCTAAGTAAGCATACTTAAGGTGCACGGGAAACGACTTTAACTCTAGCACAGGTGGCTCTTCCAAAGATGGCTTAATGCGTTGTGATGTTTGTTCAGATAACTTGAGCGGTTCAAAATTTGATTCCACAAGAATCGCAACGCAGTCCTCCTCTAATATTGCGCCAATTCCAAGATCTTCTTCCTCTAGATCCTTCAGGGGTTCGTGCCAATGTTCCTCCCCCAATTCCTCAATATATTGGCAGTTTTCCATGTCACCTGGGTACTTCAACGCATTGAACACGTTGAATTTCACTTCCTAATCGTCGACCCTGATGGTCAATTCCCCTTTCTGCACATCGATCAGTGCTTTCCCTGTTGTGAGAAATGGCCGACCCAGGATGATAGGGACTTCTCTGTCAGCTTCGTAATCCAATATGACAAAATCTACCGGAAATATAAACTTGTCCACTTGCACGAGTACATCTTCTATCTTTCCCTCAGGATGCTTTATTGATCTATCGGCCAACTAATGTGATAGTGGTTGGTCTTGCATTGCCGATATCCAGCTTCCTAAAAATCGACAAGGGTATTAGATTTATACTTGCCCCTAAATCGCACAGCGCGTTCCCGACCATCTTCCCTCCTGTCATGTAGGGCAATGTAAAACTCCCAGGGTCCTTCATTTTAGTGGGGATATTGTTTTGAAACAACGCGCAACATTCATACGTTAACGCAATTGTTTCATTTCCCCCAATCTTTCTTTTATTGGCTAGGATATCCTTGAGAAATTTTACATAACTCGGCATTTGCTCTAGTGCTTCTATTAAGGGAATGTTAATGTGTAGCTGTCGGAGAACATCCAGAAACCTCTGAAATTATTTGCTATCATCTTTCTTCCTCAGCCTGGACAGGAAAGGTGGAGGATCCCGCTTTTCTCCTTGTTTAGTTGGCTGCTTACTGAGGTCCTGTTCTTGCTGTGTTTCATTATCTAGAGATTGTGTTGATTGAGAATTCAAGTCTTGAGGAGCTTCATCTTTTGTAGGTGAACTTGCTTCTGAACTAGTAATTTTTCCACTTTAGTTGATTGATCATCATCAACAGTCAAATCTACTAGTGTTGTTGTCGCATCTGGTACAGATGGCATAGGGGTCTGTTGTTCTGCCACTTCTCAATGTTACAGCGTGACATTATTCTTTACCTCGCTGCCTTGATGCTCTTGAGTTGTTGTGCCGCATACCAGACGCTTTCTTCTTTAATTCCTTCGTAAGCTAATCTATCTTCTTTTCCAGTTCTTTAAGGGAGTCAGCTTACGATTGTCTCATTGCCTCAATCTTTTCAATGTAATGTTTTAACGATGATTCTAGAGACTGATGGAACTCGAGACATACGCAGTGGAATTAGGATCTAATTACACTCTAATTGCTTTTAATTAAAAGGAAATTATACATGCAATTGAAGGAAAAAAAGTAATTAAAAAGGGATGAGATACAACGTTTGTAGCTCCTGAACAATGCTTTTCCTTGTCGAATCTTAACCCGAACTCTTCTGGACCACCACTAGAGTTGACCTACTATTCTCTAGACTAAGAACCGCGTTGTGGGACCCGGTGGATGAAGAACCCCGAGAGAGAGAAAAGAGATGGAAAAAAAGGAATGAATTTGGGTTTTGGTTTGGGTTTTCTTTTTGAACTCCACACAGAAAAAAAGTTTTTCTTTCTAGCCCAAATTAAAAACCAAAATTGACAAATTATCAAAAGTTTTTAATTTTAAATCAAAAGCCCATTTTATATAAAAAACCATGCAACAATTGCATGAACCAAATCCCATAAAAACCCAACACCTATAATCCACTATCTTAGTGGGCTTAATGTCTCCACTATAAGCCAACACCTAGCCCACTATTTTGTTAGTGGAATTACCCAACAAAAGTTTGGATTTTCCTACTAACTTTAGTCAAAAGGGCAAAATAGTCATTTGGTCAAAGTCAAACTTTGATCAAAAAGTCATCATTTTGACTTTTTATGATTTTTTTCGTGTTGACTAATTTTGACCTCCCGAGCATGAATCCGCAATCATTTTCTCAAAATTCAAATCACATTTGAATATAAGGTCGGTCAAAGTTTGACTTTTCAAAGTCAAAAGTCAACTCTTTGACTTTTTACATCTTTGACCATTTTCATCATTTCCGAGCTTCTGAATATGAACGTATTCATATTATTGACATTTAAATCACATTTAAATATTAAAATTGTATCTCTAAACTGAAAAATCTGACCACTATATAACATATACTTGTCGGTTTCTTTCTCTTCACCTAATTCGAATTATTCTATCATACTGTTCTAAGTTTATTCCATATGTCACATGCTTTTCCTATGGTAGAGTTTTAAAACTATATGGCATACTATATGCACACATAATCAAACAACATTATATATCACATGCATAATAGGTAAACAACACTAAAGTCGATCGATTTTGGCATTAAAAACAAACAAATAACTAATTTATTACAAAAATCATCAACCAACATCCTGGAATCGACTTCAAACACTTTGAATCATCTTGAACCGGCCAAAAAAACTCTCGAATCGGCCTAAAACTCCCGAACCAGCACAAAAACTCCAAAAACCAAGTTGAACCAATCAAACCGGCTCAACCAGGTCAAATGAACCGGTCCAGACCGTCTGGACCAGCTGGTCAATGCACACTGATGTAGTCAATGGAAGTGCGGGTTGGGTCCTACGGAGGTGGAGCAGGTGCACGGGCGCGTAGGTCGTAAGCAGGCAAGAGGCGCACGGGCAGCTTCGAACCGGGTCGAGCAAATCGGAGGGGGCGGGCACTCGGGTCGGATTCGACCGGGCAGGCATGTGAAGCCAGGCATGCGTGTAGGGCTGCTCCGAACTGGGTCGGTTCTCGGGTCTAGGAGCACTTCTTGGGTCTGGAGACTAAAATCGGGTCTGTAAGTATTTTTGCTCCATTTTGCTGCTGTCCTCTCCCCCGAAATCAAGAAATTATAGCCTAATTTCAACTCTAATGACTCTAACAAATTTACAGACCCTTTTTCACACATTAATGCTCATAAACATGTGAGCAATTACAAATTTCCACTAGAAATTTAAAGAAAAACAATGCCAAAATCATAATAAATCCACTTTAATCCACATTCCATTCAACCTTTGAATAGTAAGGAAAAAAACACCCACCAAAAGCAATTGAGCGTAATTAAAGCATGCTCTAATACCACATGATGGAACATGAGACATACGCAGCAGAATTAGGACCTAATTACACTCTAATTGCTTCTAAACAAAAGGAAATAAGCACGCAAATTGAAGTGGAAAAACAATAAATTAATAGGATAGGATACAACCTTTGTAGCTCTCGAAAACCGCTTTTCCTTGCTGAATCTCGACCTGAACTCTTCTGGACCACAACTAGAGTTGACCTACTATCCTCTGGACTCAGAACCTGATTGTGGGACCCGATGGATGAAGAAAACGAGAGAGAGAAAAGAGATAGAAAATAAGATGGATCTTTGGGTTGGTTTATGAACTTTCCTCAAAGAAAATAGTTTTTTTACAGCCCAAATTTGAAAAACAATTTTGGCAAAAATGGGCAAAAGTCTTTTCATTCAAAATGAAAGCCCTTTTATAGAAAAAACCATGCAACAATTACATGAACTAAATCCATAAAAACCCAACACCTATAATCCACTATCTTAGTGGGCTTAATGTCTCCACTATAAGCCAACACCTAGCCCACTATTTTGTTAGTAGAATTATCCAACAAAAGTTTGGATTTTCCCACTAACTTTAGTCAAAGGGCAAAATAGTAATTTGGTCAAAGTCAAACTTTAATAAAAAAGTCATCATTTTGACTTTTTATGATTTTTTTCGTGTTGACTAATTTTGACCTCCCGAGCATGAATCTACATTCATTTTCTTGAAATTCAAATCACATTTGAATATAAGGTCGGTCAAAGTTTGACTTTTCAAAGTCAAAAGTCAACTCTTTGACTTTTTACATCTTTGACCATTTCCATTATTTCCGAGCTTCCGAATATGAACATATTCATATTCTTGATATTTAAATCACATTTAATTATTAAAGCTGTATCTCTAAACTGAAAACTCGACCACTATATCGCATATACTTGTTGGTTTCTCTCTCTTCACCTAATTCGAACAATTCAAATCATTCTATCATACTGTTCTAAGTTTATTCCATATGAGCTAGTAGGGGAACCTAATGGACCTATAGATCATGGGCTCCAACGATTCGAGATTAGCTTGCTAAACTCTTTAGACGGAGCTAATCAACATTCGTTAACTAATGGGTCATTCCACTATAGTCCCGTAGTTGCACTCCCCTCACTATAGATATATTTGTGTCTATTTTTTATAACCATGATTAGTAAGCTAATCCTTCACAGGTTGTTTGTAATCTCTGCTAGGTCATAAAAACTGTTTTACACTCGAGACTACATTTTATTCCTTAAGTTCCACTGATCCTCTAATGAACAAGAGGGTGGGGCCCCTTGTTCAAGACCTGGATTCAGTACTAAAGGGAACAACCTATCTACTATCCCTATAACAGGTAGGAGTGAATTCCGTCTTGCACCCTATGTTCCCAACTATCCACCCGATGTTACCCCTGAAATGGGAGGCTTATTGGGCCAACGATGATGAGCTGCCCTCACCTATGTAGATCTAAGGAGAATTCCGAGTGAACAGGAGTTCATAGTTAGCTTATGATTAGGATTAAGTTAAATAGGTCATCAATTAACGAAATAGTCAGTTTTATACATAAAACGACATTTAGAACGTAAAAAGTGACTATTTCATGGTTCAGTCTTATGCAAACTCATTGTATAGGATGCCCCCACTCACATATCTCTATATGAACGATTCAGGATCACATCGTTTGTACTAACTACAAAGTGGGTCGCATTCATATTGTCTCCAGAATAAGGCGCCCAACCTTATTCATATACTATAGACCATTTTGGCTATATATTTGAACTTGATCCACATTTATGTCACTACATAAAGTTCAAACTACATTAAATAGCCTCAGGACCTTAGTTTATTAGATTCAAGATTACTATTTCAATAACAACATTATCGAAAAACAAAACAAAATATGTTTATTAATTTACCAACTATGAGTTTTAGGACATAAAATCCAACAGAGGGAACCCTAACGCCTCTAACTAACGAGATATCCCTAGTCTTGTCCATGTTAGTAGAATTCCCTAACTACAGGTACAACCGCCTCACCAGGACGGCCGGCGAAAGATTCCCACCCTTGTTCATGGATTTACTCGGTAATGTTGGGGTAATAGTTAGACTCTAGGCTCAGGACTCTCTCAGGAACTAATCTCTTAGAACAAATAACGTACTTATATCTATCTAGAGCTTCCCTAGAACTAAACCTAATATGGTCAAACTCTGGTGCGGGGTCTTGCCCACTAGTGCTAGCTTCACTTCTTCGTACCCTTCTAGGACACATTATAGATTTTTCAAAAAAAAAAAAAGTTCAAAAAATTTGGTTTCTAGATAATCTCCAACACCCTTCTTCTAAAACTCACCAAGCCTACGAAAAAAAATTCCAAAAATTACCCAAAATTCCAACATGCACGTAGAAAAACCCAACATATTCATATTCAATATTATCAACTCAAACCCATATAAGAATCAAGCAATAACCAAGCAGAAACAGATTTCTTATACCCATACACCAGAAATATGAAACAAGAAACAAGAATGACCAAAGATTTTTACCTTTGAAGCGATGAAATTTGAAAAAAAAAAAAAAAAAGCTCAAGAAGTTGCTAAACCTTGAATGGACGAAAAACCCACGAAACTTTCAATGGATTCAAGGGAAAATCGTGAAGGGATGGGCGAAAAGCGTGCAAAAGATGAAAAATAGTGAAGAGAATTGAGGAAAAGTGGGAGGGATGGCTCGGGCTTGAGGGAAAAATTGAAGAAGATGAAAAAGAACGTAGACAAACGCAACGTTTTAACGCTATTCTGTCTCGCAGTGTTGCAACGCTATGATTGCAGCGTCGCGATGATGTGCCCTAATTTTTAATTTTTTTAATTTATTTATTCATTTTAAAAAATTATTCTTAAAATAAAAAAATAAAACCAAAATATCTACCTTAAAGTTAAAAAGAAAAGAAGAAAATAAAATAATATCTATCCTAATAAAATAAAAAAGTAAAAATTTTAAAACCTGACTACCTCCAAGAATCGCAAATATTTAATATCATTGTTCAACGTGACTCGTGACCTGTAACGTACAAAGAAATTCTCGTATTTCTCTGATCCTTTCTTGGATGAGTCGATATGGCCAGGTAGGGCCTTAAGGGTTCCCATCTTCATAAAAGAACCATACAGGTCGATTTTTTTATTTTAAATTTTTGAAAACGCTGATAAAATTAAAGACTCTAAAACTGACTCAACTGAAAAGAAAGATTCTGACTCACCTGACTCGTGAGGTGAAGGTAATCAAAATTCAAAAATAATAGGAATACCGGTACAAAGAACAGGGCGAGGCTTGGGAGCCTCTAACTCTTTTACATAAAATTTTTCCAAATTAAGCCCATGCTCATACTTAAGCATCATTGTCTGAACTGGTCCACGCATATTCTATTACAAGGTCGAGCTCAGTGCCACAGACGTAGGATGGCTCTAAATGATTTCTTGCGCGCTTAGAAAAATCATTAGTACGTTCACATATTAAATAATCCAACACCTTACCTTGCTCAGAAATTTGAGAGACCATTAGTTCTGTGGGATCATCTATGCTCATATCTCCGCTACTCACCTCGACATCCTCAGAGGGTTTTTCACAAGACTTCTTCTATTTCCTAACTGATTCAGCAATTTGAGCGATTTGGTTACTCAAATTTTGAATTTCAGTTCTGACCTCAAGTTCGAAATAGATGTCATCCTATTGGGAATTGATGGGTTCTTGATAATAGTAGGGGCGTTCCTACACAAACTCACTAGAGCAACTAGAAAGTTCCCTAACTATATCCTCTAAAGAAATACCTGTGTGGGTAGGCTGATATGGCATTAGCAACAATGTTTGGCCAACTAACTCTCTAGGAGGATAATATCCGCACTCAGACCCATGCGAATTTTGAACCTGCATATTAGCCAAAGCTTGCACAACATAGGTTAGTTCAGAAATTTGATCTCTAAGGCCACGAATCTCTCTTACCTCTGGTGATTCCCATTGCTCCACATATGGAAAACCATACTTGTTGATATTTCCTGCCATAAAAGAACAAATAGACACACAAGGAAGAAATGTATATATATATGCTTTAATGTTTAACAGTCAATTCTAATTAAAAGACATTAATTAGCTTGCTTCCCCGGCAGCGGCGCAGTTTTGGGTAGATTTGAAAGCCTACGTCGTTAATAAGCCTCGAGTCTAGTCAAAAGAAAATTTATAATATCACTGAACTACTCCTATTTCTACTAAAATGTAGCAACAGTGGTAAATGCGGGGTCGAACCACAGAGAAGCAAGGAATTAATTTCTTTTTGTGTTAGATTTAACTGCGGGAAAAATAGTAAAAATGGGGTTTTGGTTTCGATTTAGAAAGATGCAAGAAAAGTAAATTGCAAGGGATAAATTGAATGGTAAATGACTCTTTAGTTCTCATATCAAGTGCTCATTCAATGTAAATTAAGTCATTGTTATATGCCAAATAACTAATATTCGAATTATGCATGCATAGCTACATAATTTGATAAGAATTAATCAATCTCTACAAAGGCCGAAGATCAATTAATTCAAACCAAATCGAGCATCCTAATGCACGGTTGAGGCTAGAAAGACCGTGCCCTAACTAGCTGATAACTTGTAGAAATACAAGTTATTTATGCTGCCTTATCTAGATATTGCGGCCAAAAGAGAAGGAATATGCGTTGATTGTATGAAAATTAGCTCAGGAATACAATTATTATGAATTAACGCAATTACACCCACTGACATCGTCAAGATGGTAGAAGAGGATATTTTTACTCTGTTTTGCACGAAACCAAGTCACCGCTTGCGATCAAGGGTCAACAAAATACTGAATAACGCATCTTTGTCACATTGCGCCTGTCAATCAACAATGAAGAGACGATTAACGCAATGACGGCGCAATGCGACAGTCGATCCCGAGTTAAATTTCAACCACATGCGGTAATAAAAACAACACCGCATACGAGCAACCGATCGAAAGATGCAACTGAGCAACGTAATGGCGGAGGATTGCAACACATGTACAACTAACCTTTGTGCAGATTTGACAGTCTGATTGCATAACAGAAAGAATATTTATTCCTCCATCTTCGAAATTTCCATAACAAGAAGTGGGGTCCACAGCCAAGAGTCAAAGCTTTTCACCTATAAATACCCCCATAGAATTCATAGAAGATATACTTGATACGAGGGCTAATTGCTTCTAAATTACTGAGAGAGAGGCTGAGCTGAGTACTGAACAAAAGAAATCAGGGAAGAAAAGAGACAAGGCCGAGTGGTGAGTCTTAGTACTATTCTGCCAGATCCCCACCGCGAAGCTCTATACTCAGATCCCTGCTACCGGTTGAGCAAGCTTGAGAGGAAAGCTCATCCTTCCACACGATCCATCCACACCGACAAGCAAATCTCCATCCAGATCGGTGCCAAGACATTGGCATTTATTTGTATTTGTTTCTAACTCTATTCATCACTGTATTTCATCTTTTTATTCTCTTCATTCACAAATCATGTATCAGACGCTGAATAGAAATATTGAATGTCTCGATCATTTTCATATCCCTTTCTTTCTCTATTTTCGTTCCTCCATTTATTGCTTTCTTCATAAAGTCTTCTTAATCCCTTGGTAATCAATATGAATTAAAAAAGTAACTTACTCTATGCTAAAGAAATAAGAACGTTTAGCGAAAGCATGCTAGACGGCATCTTCACTTATGAGAGCAGAAGTGAGATGCCATTCTGATCTGTCGAGAGAAGGTTAGAAGAATGCGTTAACTAAGCAAGAAGTACTTCCAGAGATGGAAGCAACCTTGCATTCATTACGTTCGTCCCTGTTTCACCATAGTGATGTGAGAACGTGGCCGATCACCAAGAGGTGTACGTCAAGGGAAAAGCAGAACCGTATTTATGCCTTTAATGCAATTAAGGAACTTGCGATGTTTGTATTAATTATCTTTTCTCTTTCTGTTTCACACATAAGACTTGCCACCATATAACACGATTTTTGTATATCTTCACAGTCAGCCTTGACGTCAGTTTCTTGTATCTTAATAACTTGTATTTTGTATCATCTTAGATTAGATTTACTTTAACACAATTTACTTTAATGCAATTTATGTTATCATCGCATTTTTACCACTTTACTTTACTTTATTGCATGTTTATATTCTTGTACATAACAACTTTTATTAATTGAAAACCCCTGGTCGCATGTATCACAAGCATAACGCAATAACCTCAAACAGTCCCTGTGTTTGACCTCGGATCACACCGAGGAACTTGCGGTGAAATTATACTTAGTTTCAACGTAAGGAAACTTGTGACAACGTATAGATACTATAAGAACATTGTTAATTAACGCATATCTAGAAGTAGTATCACATGGAATTAAACCTTGCATCATATGCATCCATGCGTTGTGTGACATAAGATCAATTTCTAAGTAACAAGTTTATGGTGCCGCTGCCGAGGATTGGTTAACGGTTTATTGTTTGAGTACGTTTGTGGTATTTTACAGGACAAATCTCTTTGTACAGGCGATAAGAGATTTGGACTGTGATCAGTGGGACAAAGCCATGGACCTCGAAATGGAGTCTATGTACTTCAATTTTGTCTAGGAACTTGTAGATCAACCAAATGATGTAAAACCAATTGGTTGTAAGTGAATCTATAAGAGAAAATGAGACTAAGTCAGTAAAGTATAGACTTTTAAGGCTCGACTTGTGGCAAAGGGTTATACCCAGAGAGAGAGAGTGGACTATGAAGAAACTTTCTCTCCCGTTGCCATGCTTAAGTCGATTAGAATACTCTGATCCATTACCACCTTTTATGACTATGAAATTTGGCAGATGGATGTCAAGACAACCTTTCTAAACGGCGATCTTGAAGAGAGTATCTATATGGCTCAACCTGAGGGGTTTATTGCACAAGGTCAAGAACAAAAGGTTTGTAAGCTTCAAAAATCCATTTATGGGTTGAAACAAGCTTTTAGATCTTAGAATATAAGATTTGATACTGTGATCAAATCTTATGGCTTTGTACAGAATGTTGACGAGCCTTATGTTTACAAGAAGATCGTCAATTCTACTATAGCGTTCTTAGTTTTATATGTTAACGATATTCTACTCATTGGGAATGAAGTAGGTTACCTAACTGACATCAAGAAATGGCTAGCAACGCAGTTCCAAATGAAAGATTTAGGAAATGCGCAGTATGCTCTCGGGATTCAGATTATTCGGAACCGCAAGAATAGAACACTAGCCATGTCTCAAGCAACTTATATAGACAAAATGTTGTCTAGGTATAAGATGCAGAATTCCAAAAGAGGTCTGTTACCTTACAGATATGGAATTCATTTGTCAAAGGATCAATGTCCTAAGACACCTCAAGAGGTTGAGGATATGAGACGCATTCCCTATGCTTCCACAATAGGGAGCTTGATGTATGCAATGTTATGTACTAGACCTGACATATGCTACGTAGTAGGGATAGTTAATAGGTATCAGTCCAATCCTGGATATGATCATTGGACTGCCGTTAAGAATATCTTCAAGTATCTTAAGAGAACGAGGAACTACATGCTCGTGTATGGTACCAAGGATTTGATCCTTACTGGATACACTGACTATGATTTTGAAACCGATAAAGATGCTAGAAAGTCTACATCTGGATCAGTGTTCACTCTTAACGGAGAAGCAGTAGTGTGGAGAAGTGTGAAGCAAAACTATATTTCAGACTCCACAATGGAAGCTGAATACATAGCTGCTTGTGAAGCAACAAAGGAAGCAGTATGGTTGAGGAAATTCTTGACAGATTTGGAAGTCGTTCTAAATATGCATCTACCTATCACCCTATATTGTGATAATAGTGGTGCAGTTGCAAATTCAAGAGAACCAAGAAGCCACAAGCGCGGCAAGCATATTGAGTGCAAATACCATCTGATCTGGGACATTGTACATCGTGGAGACATTGTAGTGACCCAGATATCTTCTGAGCAAAATATTGCTGATACTTTTACAAAGGCCCTCACAGCTAAAGTGTTTGAAGGTCACCTACAGAGTCTAGGTCTATGAAGTTTGTAAACTAGGACAAGTGGGAGAACTTTTGGGTATATGCCCTAGTTTATTGTATTCATATTTTACTCATATGTTTCTCACTTAAATTCAACATTGTGATACTCCACTAGGCGTTTTAGTCCAAGTGGGAGTTTGTTGGATTTTATGTCCTAAAACTCGTAGTTTGTAAATTAATAAACATATTCTGTTTTGTTTTTCGATAAAGTTGTTATTGAAATTGTAATCTTGAATCCAATAAACTAAGGTGCCGAGGCTATTTAATGTAGTTTGAACTTTATGTAGTGACATAAATGTGGATCAAGTTCAAATATATAGCCAAAATGGTTTATGGTATATGAATAAGGTTGGGCGCCTTATTCTGGGGACACTATGGATGCGGCCCACTTTGCAGTTAGTACAAACGATGTGATCCTGAATCATTCATATAGAGATATGTGAGTGGAGGCATCCTACGCAATGAGTTTGCATAAGACTGAACCATGAAATAGTCATTTTTTACGTTCTAAATGTCGTTTTATGTATAAAACTGACTATTTCGTTAATTGATGACCTAGGTAACTTAATCTTAATCCTGAGCTAACTATGAACTCCTGTTCACTCGGAATTATCCTTAGATCTACATAGGTGAGGGCAACTCAATATCGCTGGCCCAATAAACCTCCCATTTCAGGGGTAAGATCAGGTGGATAGCTGGGAACATGGGGTACAAGACGAAATTCACTCCTACCTGTTATAGGGATGGTAGATAGGTTGTTCCCTTTAGTATTGAATCCAGGTTTTGAACAAGGGGCCCCACCCTCTCCTTGGCCCGAGAGGGATTCGGTTTATAGGTTGGACCTTAAACCAATTGTTCATTAGAGGATCAGTGGAACTTAAGGAACAAGATGTAGTCTTGGGGATAAAACGGTTTTTATGACCCAGCCTGAGATTACGAACAACCTGTGAAGGATTAGCTTACTAATCATGGTTATATCAAATGGACACAAATATATCTATAGTGACGGGAGTGCAACTACGGGACTATAGTGGAATGACCCGTTAGTTAACGAATGTTGATTAGCTCCGTCTAAAAAGTTTAGTCAGCTAATCTCGGATCGTTGGAGCCCATGATCTATAGGTCCATTAGGTTCCCCTACTAGCTCATATGGAATAAACTTAGAACAGTATGATAGAATAATTCGAATTGTTCGAATTAGGTGAAGAGAGAGAAACCGACAAGTATATGTGATATAGTGGTCGGGTTTTTCAGTTTAGAGATACAACTTTAATATTTAAATGTGATTTAAATATCAAGAATATGAATATGTTCATATTCGGAAGCTCGGAAATGATGGAAATGGTCAAAGATGTAAAAAGTAAAAGAGTTGACTTTTGAATTTGAAAAGTCAAACTTTGACCGATCTTATACTCAAATGTATTTGCATTTCGAGAAAATGAATGCGGATTCATGCTCGGAAGGTCCAAATTAGTCAACATGAAAAAAATCATAAAAAGTCAAAATGTTGACTTTTTGGTCAAAGTTTGACTTTGATCAAATGACTGTTTTGCCCTTTTGACTAAAGTTAGTGGGAAAATCCAAACTTTTGTTAGATAATTCCACTAACAAAATAGTTGGCCAGGTGTTAGATTATAGTGAAAACATTAAGCCCACTAAGATAGTGGATTATAGGTGTTGGGTTTTTATGGATTTAGTTCATGCAATTGTTGCATGGTTTTTTTTTTCTATAAATTAGGCTTTCATTTTGAATGAAAATACTTTTGCCCATTTTTGCTAATTTTTTTTTTTTCAAATTTGGGCTGAAAAAAAACTATTTTCTTTGAGGAAAGTTCATAACCCAACCCAAAGATCCATCCTATTGAGACCCGATGGATCAATAGGGTGTATGCGCTGTGTAATAGCAAACAGAACTTATTCCTAAGCTTCTATTCTTGCTTATGTGATCCAATCTGACTCTCTCAAGCCTAGATTTGGTTTTTAGACTACTCTCTCAATTATGCCCAAATGATGAATGATGGGCTCATAAGAAAAGGTAATCACATAAGGCATGGTTGACATAAGATTATTCCTATCCCTAGGAATACTGCTTACTTTGCTTAGTGAGTTCCACTACTTACCCTCTCGGGCAGTTAGTCGCCGCTGATCAGCTCATAGACAAGCATTGCATCTACTCATAGACAAGCGTTGCTTTAGCCTCACACTAAGAAAATAGAATTTTCTCACAATACCCTCACAACGCACACCTCTCAGTGGTTTTCTATATGCTTCATATGTCTATGTCGCATGATTAAGTATGCGATACTCTAGCTGTGAAACCTGGATTTCCATTTCCCTTCTTAAGCAGGAAATAAAAGGGATTAACTAAGTATAAGTTAAATTCTATGTTAAAGAGTAGGAAAATTCTAAGTGTTTAAATAAAATTATTTAGTAGCTTTGAGATAAGCCTTAACTAGTGAAAGTTTGGTTAAGTATGAATCCAAAAAGAACTATGCGTTGGAGGCTAGGGAAAAGTATTTGACAATGCATTAGCCTTGTGCTAAGCATTGGTATGGCGCCATGCATTGGCCATGAACATTTGAGAGGTTATTTGGGCGTTGAAAGAGGCTATAGTATGGCCGAGAGGAAAGGCTATGCGGGGACAAGCATGCGGCAGCCAATGTCTTGGGAGGTTAGTAGAGCATATGGTAGCCTCAACTTGTGCGGACATAGGCACTAGGTGCCGGAGATGCGTGCGCGGGTTGATCGTGTATACGGCAATGCTAGACGATGGTATGCGGCGATGCTAGACGATGGTATACGGCAATGCTACGCGATGGGATGCGGCGATGCTACGCGATGGTCTTAAAGTAGAAGGATGCATATGAGGGATGAGCGCATATGAAGTTGCTACGCGATGGTCTAGACGATGGCTTGCGGTACATAAGGCTTGTGAGGTTAGTTGCATTGGTCTTGAAGTAGAGACTAAGGATGTTGACAAGCAACAAGGACATACATGCGTTGGTCATAAGGGATGCGTTAGTAAGAGCCTAGGTGATGGTGAGCTATACCATGAGGTGTTAAGTTGATAACCAAGTCGACCCAAAGGTTACTATGCGTTTGTGATCTACTATGTGCCGAGGACATCCGAGACATCAGGACAAGGCTTGAGCAAATAGTATGCGGTGGAAGAGGGTTGGTCATAATCCTAGTTGAGTGCATAGGGCAAAGGTAAGCCATGTGGTAGAGGGCATGCGGCCAAGGATGAGCCTTTTGAGCATCTAGCATATGCGACCAAGTTGCATCAATGGGATGCACAAGGTAAGGTTGGATGAACACATATGAAGTTAGAAGGATGCATATGAGGGATGAGCGCATATGAAGTTGGATGGACGCATTCAAGGTCGTCATCTGAACATGTGGCTTGTTGGGATGAAATCTTAGGCCTTAAGCAAATGTGGTGGACGCACAAGAAGACGTGCAAATGTGAGGGCTATGCATTGGTAAAGGGGGAAGAGGACACCTTGGGTTGCGATGACATAAGATTGCGTTAATAGTATAAGAAAAGGACATGCAGACATGTGGACATGCGGCCAAGTAGGAGGTGTCGGCCTTGGAGAGATTTTGGACACCTATAAATAGAACCAAGGACTTCAGATGAGAACTCAAATTATCTTCAAAGGACATTAGGAATAGTGTATGAGGACTAATTGGGAGGAGACTATGTGTTGATGGAAGAACGCATGCGTTGGTAACAAAAACCATGCGTCGGTCATGAAGTTCCAAGAGAAGGAGATGTTGTCGAACAGGAAGATCAGGAAGTAGCACCAACTTGGGACGAAGAGTTCTCCCAGAATACTCATGAGTTTGGAGTGATTCCAAAGCCACCTGAAAGCTATGAGAGTCTAGTTTTTAGGGTAGGGCTTCGGAGAAGAAAATCCAAGGAATTGGGCTGGAGAATGAGGAGAAGACAGAAGGGTCGAACTATCGGGTAAGCTTGAGGTAGCCTTGATGTTTTAATGATTCCTGCCAAACCACTAGGAGTACTAAGCTAAGATTTTAGGGTAAGCTTCCTGAAACATTTTAGAACATGTTTTCAGAAGGAAATATCTTACAATAAGTTCTGGAACTATAAGTAATCTGAGCTTTAATTTGAATCTGGAATTTAGGGTTCAAAAGAGGTCCCTGGGAAGATCAAGGAACTTCTAAGAGAGAGATTCCTATCCTTACCAAGGTGAGCGGTACTTTCCTTTAAGTCTTTAAGCATATATTTTATAGTAAATTGTATATTATTATGTTATGAATGAGTACCTAGCATGAGAATGAGATTATGTGATCAGAATGGTCAGGGGGTCAATAGACCTAGTTTCTAAGCCCAAAAGCAAAGCCTGATGGGATTGTCAAGGGACCGAGAGGTCAGTTCCTGAGCCTGTGGGAGGATCCTCGTATGGGATGGTCAGAGGGTCGATGAACCTAGCTTCTAAGCCCATGAGCGGTGAGCTATGTGCACATAGAAGACACAGGGAATAAAGGGAATGCAAAAGAGTAAGCGTTCATGATTAGTATTAGTTAACTATCTACCGTGTGTGTATGTAGAGAATATTCTCATTCTAAGTAATTATCAGTTTAGCTATTTATCGAGCATGTAGATAGAGTTGAGAACAGACTCATTCAAGGCTGAAGTTTGAATGTAATCTCGTATTTGTGATATGCTTGTTTTTATGAGTTGAAATAGACTCTAAGAGTTGCTTACCACTCACTGATATTTGTGAAGCTCGTTCTTTTCTTTCATGTTTTTCCCCCTAGGTAGCGGAAAGTGAGGAGCTCCAGGGTGCTGCTAAGGTCAAGGTCTGCCACAAGCCACAATTACACTTTTGGAGGATTTTAAGAATAGTTGTTGTAAACTTTGTAATTAAGTCTTGGAGTTGTATGAACATTACATTGTTGTAATATAGAATGGGCCTACTTAATTAGTTGTTGTCATCTCCTTGACTTAAAATTTATTGAGTGTAGTAAAGAGGTTCAGTTGGACAGTAGGTATCACGAAAAGGTGGTATCTGCAGTCCTTCTCACCTCTCTTTGGGCTCAGGAGTGCAAGCTCGGGGTAGGGTGTGACACTAGCAATCTTACTCAGTCGTTACAATGAAAGTAAAGATAATAAAACAGAGGTAAATGAGGATAGAATCGAAGGAGATAACGAAATTTATTGATCACAAAATGTATTAATGTCCTAAGCCACATTGTAATACAATACAGAGATAGAAGAGAGATGGAGGGTCAGATGGGAAATGTCTTGCTTCCATCAGATGTGTGTTAAGGTTGCTAGTGGTGTCATGGATGGGTGGTAAAGTAGTCTCTCTCGAGATCTATCTCTAACGAAGCTCCGGTCATCACTCGGAATGGTTTAAGGAATGAATAACTCTCAGAGAATATCTTCTCACGCGTTCATCTAGATCACAAGGGTCTGCCCTAAGGTAGAAGCTCAGATGATTTCAAGTTGGGCTCTAAGGCTTTTATTTTTAGAGCTTGATCACCGAAAACTTTAATGGTCCTTCTCTGAATTTCTATTGCTAACGACGTGATGGACCTACTCTAAATCTCTGCTAGTAACGACGTGGTAGGTGAAATGTCAACATCATCTTTTGATACTCCCAAGGTATGCATTCATGCTTGGTTTCTGAAGTATCATCGCATTCCACCACCCTTACGTTCATCCCACTATTATAGTTATTATTCTGTAGCCGCAACCTCTATGCGATGGATGCATGCGGTTAATGGTCGCAATATCCATACATCAAACATATGCGATCGCCTCTACGATGGTGAGATTCATCGCATGTGATCGATTCCTACGATAGCTACAAAAATAAACATTTGGATGCAAAATAACGCATAATAGTGGGTTAGCCAAAATTTTCATTGTTGATCGATGCAAGCTCACTTTCCCATGAATTCTTAGTATAATCGCCGCATATTCCACTTATCAGCCCTCATAATTCTAAATAAAAGTCCTATAATAATGTACATTTCTGCCCGTCATCAACCAGCACGTAGCGGAAGATATCAAGATCCATAAGCACTGTAATTCATTAATTTTGGCTAAAAAGAAAACGTGCTTAAAAAAAATTTAATGTGTTTCAAGAACATACCTTTGAAGAACCGTTGAAATCTTGATTTCCAGCTGCAAAATTCTCCATATCTTTATGCAGACCACCACAAGATCTTGCTTACTATTCTCTTGATGCTCTAGATTGAGTTGTGGGACTCAAAATAAGCTGAAATCAAAGGGAATTTGGAGAAAGCTCACTACAACAACCCAAATGAAGAACACCTTCTTCATTCGAATTTTTCTGAAAAATTAAATCAGTTGCAACCCTTCAACTTCACTCAGATCTCTTCAATATATTGTAGACTATCATGCAAAGAGATGCAGTTCATCCTTGGAGTAAATGAAGGTTGAAAAAGTGTGTTTCATATTGAGCAACTTGAAGATGAAGTTGAAAAACCATTTTTCCTTTTTGTGTAATTTCTATTTCCAAAATCCAAAAATTATTTTAAAATACAATTTAATTTCTAATATCAAAATTTATTAATTTTTACAAATTAATTTAATAAATTAATTTTCTAATAAAATTAATGAATAACTATTTAAACAATTTAAACAATTCTAATTAATTTAATATCCAAAATTAAATTAATTTTTACACAAATTCATCTTCATATATTTAAATCATATTTAAATATATATTCTCCAGTTCTGTTAGATTCTAATTTGAACGTTTCAAATTAACTTATCATGCTACTCTAGAGCTAATCCATTTTCGAGCTAGTAGGGGGACCTCGTGGACCTACAGATCATGGGCTCCAACGATCTGAGATTAATCGACTAAACTCATTAGACCGATCTAACCCCCATTCATTAACTAATGGGTCACTTCTCTAAAGCTCATAGTTGAACTTCCCTCACTATAGATATATTATGTCCACTCGATATAACCATGATTAGTAAGTCAACCCTTCAAATCTCTGTTTTACCCCCAAAATTACTTCTTGTTCCTTAAGTCCCCACTGATCCCCTAATGAATAATTGTTTTGTGATCCTTGTGTCCCTCTCGGGCCAATGAGAGGGCGGGGCCCCTTGTTCAAGACCCAGAATTAGCACTTAAGGGAACAAACTCTCTACTATCCAGAAAGCGGGTAGGAGTGAATTCCATCTTGCACCCTATGTCCCCAGCTATCTATCCAGTCTGACCCCTAAAATGCGAGTCTTATTGAGCCAGCGCTATTGATCCAACCCTCACCCATGAAAATCTAAGGGTAATCTCGAATAAAGAGAAGTTCATAGTTAGCTCAGGATCATCGCTTTGAAATAGTCAGTCTTAAACAGTAAACAACGTTATAAAGTAAGAATGACTAATTTCGTGGTCCGATCTTATACAAACCTTTTTGCAAAAGGAAACCCCCACTTCTCATGTCGTTTCTAGCACTTTACAACTTCTTGTAATAACTACAGAGTAGGCCGCATCCAATAGTGTTACAAGAATAAGGTACCCAACCTCATTCATATACTATAGATCATTTTGACTATTTACTCGAACCTGATCCACCTTTATGTCTCCACATAAAGTTCAAGTACTCATCTAATAGTCAAGGGACTTTTAGGTTTATTGGATTTCTATCATGCAATAGATCTATTCAATAACACCTTTATTGAATTTTCAGAATAAGTTCCATTGTTTATATACCACGAGTTTTAGGACATAAAACCCAACATAAGTCACCCGAGCCTGATTACCGAGTTGTGCCAAAGGTCTGGGGTGGAGATCTCTGATGACGAGGAGAAGATGGGGGATCATGCTCCCATCAGTAGGCCAATGGTCTCGACCTTTCGAGGGAGAGGAATGGCCAGCCTAATGATGATGACGAGGAGGATGGACAGGATGAACAGGCTCCAGCGATAGAGACAACGCCCTGTGCTGGTCCCCAGGATCAGACCGAAATTCCACTAGAAGGGGAGTTCTATGCAGAGAAGGCATACCGGATGTTAGCTGAGGCACTCCAGGTAGCGACCAAGTCACTGCGAGTGATTCAGTAGACTGTCCGTCGAGCGAGGCATACGGAGAGAACGGTGAACTTCATTCCTAAAGAGAACCGTCTCTATTATGCCAGCATCGGTTTCCAGAGTGGCCTTCAAAGGGATCCAAACTCTCCCAATTCTGATTGAGGCTTGCTTCTTTCTTCCTACTCTAGTTTATTTCTTTTTGTGTGCCCTCGGCTATTTCTTTTCTTTTCTTTCCTTTTCCCTTTTATCATTTTAGTTTTGCTAATTTATTTGTTTTGTCAGTTTTGTTTTGTAGTTTTTTTTTACCGTGTTCCCTTTTTGGAGGCTTCTCTAGAGCGATATCTATTTTTTAGCAAAGAGGAGAGCCCAATGCCACCACCGCCCGATGCGCAACATTGTTATCAGGGGAGGTTTTATGTTCCTTTGTTTTCATTCTTCTTGAGCTTTACTTAGAATACATTGGATAAAATGTATGTTTTTAAGTTCGGGGTGGGGTGCTCGTTGGGTAGTTTTTCTTTATATTATCCTGGAGTCCTTGAGCGTTGTACTCGAAATATGATGTGTGCTTTCATTGCCTTGCTAGCCTATTTGCTCTGTTGTCATCATGAGAGTCTACGATGTACTCTTTCTGTAATGAAACTTGCATGAAGGGACATTAGGATTTCATGATCATGATTTTTAGCCGATTTTTAAACATCTTCTTGTCACATGCATCTTTAAGTCATTGTTTTGCGAAATTAAAACCTTGCATGCTTAAAATTGGGTTATCTGGTCTGTATTTCTGTTGTCACCCAAAAGATCCACCTTTGAATTAGGAGTAACTGTCCTTGTTTTAGAGCAAAACTAGACAAAGTGGATAAAAAAAATTGGTCTATGTGCGTAGAAAAAAAGGTAGAGAGAAAAAAACAAAGGAAAGCAAATTAGTTGCAATTCTAAAAAAAAAAAAAAAAAAAAAAAGAGGCATAACCGGTGTGCCTGCAAAAAAATAGTGTGTGTGTGTGCATGGATAAAGGTGAAAAGAGCTACCTCCGCTGTGTTATGTTAGGGCTTGCGAGAAAAGAGTGATAGGTTCCTGGTGGTGGACTGTGAAAGCTAACCCTCTAGGTAAAAGAAATACCCTTTATGTTTTTTGTGTGAGTTTAGGCACCCTTGTCTTAGTGTTGCCCTTTTTTTGCAAGTATGGTATGTCCGAGGTCGATAATCGAATCAGATTAGAGGGAAAATGGGATGAGGACCTTTTAAAGCTTTTTCGGGCTGTGCAAGCATAGCTAGCAAAACTCTTGGTTCACTTATGCATGTTTAGGTAGAGAACATTCTTAAACTTGTGCTTCCTTGATTGATCATAATTGAATTTTGTTCTTGATTACAACTTTCATTTGATCTGACTGTTGAGACTGGAGTAACAACTTTGCAAATTAAGCTAGCATGTCTTTGAGTGTTTTATACAATGTTTGACTGTTTGTCTATAACTTGCTCGGGACGAGCAAGAATTAAGTTTGGGTGTTTGATAGCTCTCGAAAAAAGCTATTATTCCTAGCTTAATTCGAACTCGTTAATGGATTTTATGTGTTCATTTCCTTATTTTTCTAGGTAACGAGAAACCAAAAGGTAGAATCAAGCATTTGAAGCTAATTGGGGCTAATTTGAAGCGATTTCGAGTAGATTTGAAGTATCCTAGCTTTAAGGGACATGAAATGACCAAAATATCCCCAGCATCAGTGTCACAACATCGCGCAACACTCAAACCCAACGCTGTAAGGTAATAGTGTAGTGTTGCAATGCTCCTTTAGAGCGCCGCGACGCTACAACATTTGATGGACGGAGGAGAAGCACACGTGCGAGTGAGCGTTGCAATGCTTGATCATAGCGTTGCAACGCTGCCCTGAATTTTTCTATAAATGTCTCCTTTTGCTAGGTCAAAAGTGTGCTGAATTGTATTGATAAAGGCCCTAAACGCTGAAACTCTTCATGGAGGCCTAGGAGATGCCTTGATTTTCCCTTTTTCATCTATGTATTTAGTATCATAGGTTAGATTTATTTTTTCGGATTATGGTTTTGTATTAGATTGTATCCCATTGCTTTGTCTATGAATCAATGAGGTAATTTTCGACAGATCTTGGACTAAGTGTTATTTGTAATTTAATGAGTTATATGTTCAATTTTGTATTCCAATTAAGAATTATGTTTTTCTTTAATCTCGCATGACTTAGACTTGCTTCTGTGTGTTGCACTGACGACCCTATCACGATTACATGTCTTTGCTAGTTAAGTTCAGCCTTGCACGTATCCTTGTAATCGTCCATGCTTTGAATTTACCCTGTACCACAGATTAGATGAGCATGGTTAGGTGTATAGGCTAACCTTGAATCTTTGCATCATACATTTAATCTAGAAATAAAGAAATACTTTGATTATTTGAACATGGCTTTCCTGAAACTTAATCAACATAGTTGAACCTTGATTTTCATGCATGTGTTTCTAGATTTTTATGGCCGCTAAGGACCCAATTGCATCTAGGAGCATGTAGGCTAGTTAGGGAAGGTCTTTCCAGCTTCAACTATGGATTAGGATGCTTGATTTGGTTTGGATTAACCGATTTTCGGCCTTTGTAGAGATTGATTAGTTCTTATCAAATTAAGTAGCTATGCATGCATAATTCAAATATTAGTTATTTGGCATATAACAATGACTTAATTTACATTGAATGAGCACTCGATCTGAGAACTAAATGAGTCCTTTTCCGTTCCATATATCCCTTGCAATTTACTTTTCTTGCATCTTTCTAAATCGAAACAAAACCCCCGTTTTTACTATTTTTCCCGTAGTCATATCTGATACAAAAAGAAATTAATTCCTCGCTTCTATGGTTCGACCCCGCACTTACCATTGTTGCTACGTTTTAGTAGTAATAGGAGTAGTTCGTTGATATTATAAATTTTCTTTTGACCAGACTCGAGGCTTATTAACAACATATGCTTTTAGATTTGCTAGGTGTCGCTAAGAAGGAAAAGTTTTTAAACTTACTTGTAGCTCATTTACATTATTGGAAAAAGAAAATTAACTAGTACCTAAGGATAGAATATAAAAAAGCATTCAAACTAATCCCAAAATTTTTCCTTAATTTGATTTAAAACCCTTTTCTGCACTTGCTCTTGTTTCTTTTCTCTATTTGTTTAATTTCCCTCATCAAAGCCAAAAGCATTAAAACCCCTTTTTGGAATTCATAAATTTTCCTAAATTGATTCAACAGTCTCCCTGTGGATTTGACCCTGGTCTTATCGCTTTACTACATTTGTGGTATAAGTTTTAGATCGGTGAAAATAAATTATTTGTGTTTGATTCTGGGGTTGAGTAATGACATCGATCCAGAATCCCAAAAAAATTGGCACCGTTGCCGGGGAGACTTCACAAATCGGCCGAGGAATGTTTTTTAATCCCTTTTATATATAAAAAAAAATAGTTTGCCCTTTGGTTTTATGACCCTCATCTAGGAGACTGGATTTTATTTTTCTTGCAAATATAGACCAAGAGGAGAGGAGGATCCGAAGGAGATGTAGACAAGAAGTCCAAGAAGAAGAAAATCAAGAAACTGCTGAAAGCACAACAATGGGAGAGGAAGTTCATGAAAATACATTAAGGGAGCTGGCAAAGCTTGATATGGACCAGCAGCCTTGGTGCATCGTATTTCCACCAACCACGGTGCCTTTCGAACTAAAACTAAGACTGGTCAATTTATTACCAACTTTTAGGGGGATTTCAGGAGAGAACCCCTACAAATTTATCAAAGACTTCCATATGGTGTGTGTAAGTATGAGACCCCATGGAGTCACAGAAGAGAAACTAAATCTAAGGGTGTTTCCTTTTTCACTACAGGATGACGCAAAGGATTGGTTGTACTACTTGGCTCCTTGATCAATTACTACTTGGAATGAACAAAAAAAGAAATTTCTTGAAAAAATTTTCCTAGCCTCTAGGGCCCATTCCATAAGGAAAGACATTTATGGTATAAAACAGTTTGTGGGAGAATCTCTATCTGAATATTGGGAACGCCATAAATGTTTATGTGCTAGTTTTTCCCATCACCAAATTTCTGACCAATTATTAATTCAATATTTCTATAGTGGTTTGCTTACCAATGAAGGAATTCAATCGACTCAGTAGCTGGGGGTGCTCTTGTTGACAAGACCCCCAGGGAGGCCTATGAATTGATATCTCGCACGACTGAGAATAACCAAAATTTTGGCACAAAGGCCATTGAATTTGATGTATCTGGTAATTTGGAAGTTAAAGAATTAAAAACTCAAATTTCTAATTTGACTTCTCTTGTGACATAATTGGCCCAGGAAGGAGTCGCTCAAGTCAAGGCTTGTGGAGCCTGTGGAGTAGTTGAGCACACATCTGAAGCATGTCCTTAAGCACAAGTAAATGCAGTTGGGGGATACCAGAGGAAGTACGACCTTCATGGCCCAGTTTACAACCCAAGTTGGCATGATCACCCTCACCTTAAGTGGGGAGGTCGAGGCCAAGGACAAGGGCATGACAATCCTAATCGATCCAATCAACCATTGTCGTCTTTCTCAGGTATGTCTTTAGAAGAAATTGTTAAGTCTTTGGCTGAAATTCTCTTAAATTTAAAAAGAAACTCCAATAGCTACAGAAGGACTCACTCCAATTGTCCCAAGACACTAAATCCTATAAAAAAGAGACCAGAGCAAGCATGGCCAATCTAGGGACTCAAGTTACACAAATAGTTGCTGCAATAAATCGAATTGAGAACAAAAGTTTTGGAAAGCTTCCTGCCCAACTAGACCACGCCAACGTCAGTGCTATAACACTAAGAAGTGGTAAGGAGCTTCCATCACCTAAGACCTCCTCTGACGATCCTTCTTCAATTGGTAAGACAAACAAAGAAACTGAAAAGAATGATGGTGATTCTGAGACACAACCACCTACCTCTAAGGTAACTACCCCTTCTACACCTTCTCTTGAACCTTGCATTCCTAAAGCTCCATTTCCTAGTAGGCTAGCGAAGCTAAAAGAGGAACAAAGGGACGAAGAGCTGATCGAGATGTTAGAAAGGGTTCAGATTGGCATCCTGCTCTTGAATGCGATTCGGCAAATACCCAGGTATGCTAAATTCCTCAAGGATCTGTGTACCAATAAAGGAAAAGGTAAGGACAAGGAAAGGGTAGTGGTAAGTAAGAATGTATCAACTCTTCTAAAACATAATATGCCTGAAAAAATGCCGAGATCTAGGTATTTTGACTATGCCCTGTATAATTGGTAATAGAGTTATCCGTCACGCCATGTTAGATCTAGGAACTTCTATAATGTCATGCCCTATCATCTTTATGAGGATTTAAAATTAAATAATTTACAAAAAACTACTGTGTGCATCCAACTGGCTGGTAGATCTTATATCCAACCATTAAGGATATTTGAAGATGTACTTTTGCAAGTGAAGGACTTAATTTTCCCATTTGATTTTTACATATTAAAGATGGATGAAATTTGTTCTCCCTCATCTTCTACAATTATGCTACAATAGACCTTTTATGAAAACTGATAAAACAAAATTGATGTCGATAGGGGTTTACTGTCTGTAGAATCTGATGGGGAAGTTATTTCTTTTAACATGTATGATGCCATGAAATTTCCTGAGGAATATTTGTCCTTATCTTTTATTGAGCCACATGATTTTATAAATGATATATTGCATGATGAAGATGACAATGCGAACATGTTAATTGTTCCATGTATTGATATAGATGTTAGAAATATCCTAGAACTCGCATTCGTGTTAAATATTTCATTTATTAAGTAACCTATGTTAACTCGATCTTAATCCTGAGCTAGCCATGAACTCCTATTTGTTCGAGATCATCCTTTGATCTGCAAACGGTGAGAGTAGTCCAACAACGTTGCTCAATAAGCCTCCCATTTTGGGGATAAGACAGGATGAATAGCTAGGGACATAGCCCTACAAGATGGAATTCACTCCTACACGATTTAGGGTTAGCAGATAGGTTGTTCTCTTAAGTATTGATTCCAAGTCTTGAACAATTGAGGCCCCACCTTCTCATGATAGAGAAAGGATTTGACTGATAGAGATTATGAATCAAAATTGTTCATTAGAGGATCAGTGGGAACTTAAGGAACAAGATGTAGTCACAGGGGTAAAACGGTTATCTTGATCCAACTGTGATTACGAACAACCTATGAAGGATCGACTTACTGATTATGGTTATATCAAGTGGACATAATATATCTACAATGAGGGGAGTTCAACTATGGGCTATAGTAGGGTGACCCATTAGTTAAAGAATGGGGGTTAATTTGGTCTAATGAGTTTAGCCGATTAATCTCGGATCGTTGGAGCCCATGATCTGTAGGTCCGCAAGGTCCCCCTACTAGCTCGTAAATGGATAAGCTTTAAGTAGCTTGATAAGTTAATTTAAAACATTCAAATTAGAATTAAAATGGATTAGGAGAATTTATATTTAAATATGATTTCAATATATGAAGACGGATTTGTGTAAAAATTAATTTAATATTTGATATTAAATTAATGAGAATTATCTAAATTTTTATTTAAATAATTATATATTAATTTTATTAGAAAATTAATAATGTTTTCAGTTTTAAAATCAAAATTGATTTTGTAATCTTATTTGATTTTTGGAAAGTTGAAAAGTTAAAAAACATGCACAAAATGAGAAAATAGTTCTTTTCATTATCATCTTCTACATGCTCACACAAACACCACTTCCCTTCTTCACATTTACTCCAAGCATGAGCTGCAACTTATGCAGTGATCTTCTTTGAATGTTCACCTACAATAAATAAAGAAGATTGGAGTGAATTTGAGATATGCATTCAAAGAGATTTTATAGAAAATTTCGGGTTGAAGAAAGGTTCTTCAAACAAGCTGGTGTAGTGAGCTTCTCTCTGGTTTTTTTCGTCGCTTCAAGTTGTTCTTGAGTCCCACAAGTCATTCTAAAGCTTCAAGAGGATAGTGGTGAAGATCTTGAGGTGGTTCACGGTGTGTTTTGGAGAAGACAACTGCTGTTGATCAAGATCTTGAAGAGTTGTACAAAGATATGACTACAAACCCTCTTTTATTAGATAGGCGTGCTTTAGTTTCTGCCAAAATTAGTGAATTTGAATGCTTATTGATTCTTATTGCTTTCGTTGCATGTTGATACACTCTTACAATAGACTCACATGACTTGTCTCTTTCTTTTGCTGATGCTACCAAAATAGATGAACCTTCTTTTAACTTTGATATGTTTGATTTGCAGGTACAAGGGACCGAGCTGGCTCTCCCTAGTCATTTGAAATGTGTACCTGGAAGAAAGAAATACAATCCCAGTCATAATTTCAAGAGAACTGACACCGGCCCAAGAGGAATTCTTGATTGACATCTTGAAAATTCATAAAGAGGCCATTGGGTGGACCTTTGATGATCTCAAGGGAGTAAGCCCTTCCCTTTGCATGCATAGAATCACTCTAGAGGAAAGAGCCAAGCCCATAGTCCAACCCCTCAGGAGGCTCAATCCCAACTTAAAAGACGTTGTTCTCAAGGAAATAATCAAGCTTAAAGAGGATGGGATCATTTACCCCATTCCTGATAGCAAGTGGGTAAGCCCCATTCACGTTGTTCCAAAGAAGACCGGCATGACCATTACAAAGAATGGTAAAGGGGGGATGGTGCCAATGCATGTGCAAAACGGATGGAGGATGTGCATTGATTTTCGAAAACTAAACGAGGTAACCAAAAAAGACCACTTTCCTATCCCTTTTCTGGATCAAATGGTGGAACGGCTTGTCGGAAAACCATTTTTCTGTTTTCTTGATGGCTTTTCTGGATTCTACCAAATCCCCATCACCCAAGAGGACCAAGAAAAGACCACATTCATGTGCACTTATGGTACATATGCCTTTAGACGTATGCTATTTGGGCTTTGCAATGCCCCAGGTACGTTCCAAAGGTGTATGATGAGCATCTTTTCAGATTTTATAAAAAAGTGCATAGAAGTGTTTATGGATGATTTTATAGTGTACGAAGAGTATTTTGAGGATTGCTTGCATAACCTTGGTCTAGTTTTAAAACGATGCATTGAGACTAATCTTGTTTTAAATTATGAACAACGTCACTTTATGGCTTCCCATGGTATTGTGCTAAGGCAATTAGTTTCTTCAAAAGGAATTGAGGTAGATAAAGCTAAGTTGGATGTTATTGCTAACCTCCCCTATCCGACATGTGTTAGGGAAATTCGTTCTTTCCTTGGAAGTGCAGGTTTTTACAGGCAGTTCATCAAGGATTTTTCGAAGTTGGCATTACCTCTATGGACTAGTCCAATTTTTTACTTGGAGCACATTTCGACAAGTGGAAAGCCAAAGTTCATCATTTTTGGACTCTTTCTTGACCTTTTGATCCAAAGTTCATCCATAAGGGTACTAAACTACTATCTAGGGTTCATAAGTAACATTTAAACCAAACTTCGACAAAATTTGGACTGAGAGCACATTTCGATGCGTAGAAACCATGAGTTCAACCTTTCACGACTCTTTCTTGACCTTTTGTGTCAATGTTCGTCAACACAAGTACAAAAATCCTCTCTAGGGTTCATAAGTATTTTTTGAACCAAACTCCATCCATTTGGACTTGGAGCATATTTCGACAAGGAGAAACCCAAAGTTCATCCTTTTTAGTCTCATTCTTTATCCTTTGTGCCAAAATTTGTCCACATAGGTACAAAATTCCTTTCTATGGTTCATAAGTACCTTTTGAACCAAACTTCATCCAAATTTTTACTTGGAGCACATTTTGATAAGTAGAAATAGAAAGTTCGTCATTTTTGGACTCTTTCTTGACCTTTCGGTCCAAAGTTCATCCATAAAGGTACTAAACTCCCCTCTAAGGTTCATAACTAACATTTAAACCAAACTTCGACCAAATTTTGACTGAGAGCTGATGTTTAATGCGATTAAATAATGGTGTAGAATGCGACCGCGGAATATGTGTTGTGCATGCAAGTTTTCTTAGCAAGATCCAAGTATAAACCCTACTAAGTTGCCTGGTAAGCCCAGGGTCGAACACAGGGACTAAGGAAACAGTATGCGGTGGTACTTTTCGATTACTTTGCGGTAATAAATAAATCAATGTGTTGGTTGGTTTGTTGTTTTAAGGTATACAGTTTATGCGGCGGAATTGAGGAAAGAGCTAATAATGCAAAAGATACAATGAGTGTGCGGAGGAACGAGTTGAGAAGGTCTTTAGCTAGAATTTCCTGAGATTGCGTTCAAGCTATGCGATCATGCTACACACATGCGACAACAATTCATTTTCCAATGAAAATGCGATAGCTTCTAGTTTTAGGATGCATGCGATGTATGCGATGATGTCTATAGAGCTTATTCCTAAGTCTTTACTTCTTGCCTATGCGATGATGAATGATGCACACAGATACAAGGTGATTGTATACAATCCTATCCTATCTCTAGGGTGCATGCGATGCATTAATAGTAAATAGAACTTATTCCTAAGCTTCTATCTCTTGATTATGCGGTTCTAATTTGACTCTCCCGAGTCTAGATTCTAATCTGACTTTTCCAAGCCTAGATTCTATCCTTAGACTACCCTCCCAAGTATCTCTAAAAGACGAATGATGCATACATAATACAAGATGATCGCATAAAGTGAAGATCATAGGTTTTGCTAGCTAAGTGCTTCTCAACCCATTCGATAGTTTTAGCTACTCATGCGTAAAGTAAAGAGGGTGGACAGATATAGAGAAGCAATTTCCATTTTATAAATAACTACAAAATGACAATGGAAAATAAGAATAGAAAGCCTGGTAGCAATGTCTTGCTTCCCAAGGCTTTTACACTAAGTTTTCTCTACTCTGCACAAAAGATGCTCTTGCTTCCACAAGAGTTGCCCCTCTCTCTATTTTTTACGCTTTTCGGCACTCTTCCGAGTTAACCAGGACGATCTCTCAGTGTATTCTCCCTTCACTTACTTTTTCCTTCTCAATATATGAAAACTACGAACAAAGGCTAACTATCGTCTATATGATGAATTCTCCAAACTCCTTTAACGAAGGTGGCCTTCGGTATTTATAGAGCTTCAAGGTGAAGAGCTTTTTCTCTCGAATGAATGCACTGATGGGATGTCATTAATTCTCAGTCTGATGCACCGAATATTTGACACCAAAAAGTTGAGTGTACTTGCTACAGTATGTCGATAATGGCTTCTCAACTTAATTCGAAATCGACCATTATCAGCTTTTTTTCCCATCGTGATTTATTAAGTTTTCACCTTGATGCGCCGGCTCTATGCGGCCACCTTTTTTAGTAGAGTTTCACGAATGCAAATGATCATATAGCCTTGGGACCCCAATCTCTTAATGCGCTCAGACGTTAATTTCCTTGGATCGAAATTCTGCCTTGCGCCAACTCATTTTCTACAAAAGTTACATATGTTCCTTCGATCGCAATGTTATAAACTTAATGCTTTTGGACGCAATTTTATATATTTTTACCATCGTAATCCTTCATTGTTTTCTATCTATGTGCTGTAATAATGTGCATTTTTTCCCATTATCAAGAGCACATTTCGACACGTAGAAACCCAGAGTTCATCCTTTTCGGACTCTTTCTTGACCTGTTGAATCAAAGTTTGTCCATAAAGGTACAAAACTCCTCTGGCAGGGTTCATAAGTATCTTTTGTACCTAACTTCGTCCAAATTTGGACATAGAGCACAATTCGACAATTAGAAACCCAAAGTTCGTCCTTTTTCAGACTTTTTTTTTACATTTTGTGTCATACTTCATCCACATAGGTAAAAAACTCCCTTCTAGGGTACATAAAAATCTTTTGAACTAAACTTCCCAAATTTGGACTTGGAGCATATTTCAACAAGGAGAAACTGAAATTCGTCCTTTTTGGACTCTTTCTTGACATTTTGTGTCATGCTTCATCCACATAGGTACAAAACTCCTTTCCAGGGTTCATAAGTACCTTTTGAACCAAAGTTCGTCCAAATTTGGAATTATAGCAGACTTCGACATGTACAAACCCAAAGTTCGTCCTTTTCAGACTCTTTCTCTACCTTTTGGTTCTAAGTTTGACCACACTGGTACAAAACCCCTCTAAAGGGTTCATAAGTATCTTTTGAACCAAACTTTTTCCAAATTTGAACTTGGAGCACTTTTCAACAAGTAGAAATCTAAAGTTCATCAATTTTAATCTCGTTCTTTACCCTTTGTGCCAAAGTTCATCCATATAGGTGCAAAATCCCTTTCAAGGGTTCATAAGTACCTTTTAAAGCAAACTTCGTCCAAATTTAGACTTGGAGCACATTTCGATAAGTAGAAACCCAAAGTTCGTCATTTTTTGGACTCTTTCTTAACCTTTTGGTTCAAAGTTCATCCATAAAGGTACTAAACTATTGTCCAGGGTTCATAAGTAACATTTAAACCAAACTTCGATGAAATTTGGACTAAAAGCACATTTCATCACATAGAAAACCAGAGTTCATCCTTTCACGATTCTTTCTTGACCTTTTGTGTCAATGTTCGTCAACACACGTACAAAACTCCTCTCTAGGGTTGATAAGTATCTTTTGAACAAAACTCCATCCCAATTTGGACTTGGAGCACATTTTGACAAGGAGAAACCCAAAGTTCGTCCTTTTTTGTCTCATTCTTTACCCTTTGTTCCAAAGTTTGTCCACGTAGGTACAAAATTCCTTTCTACGGTTCATAAGTACCTTTTGAACCAAACTTCGTCGAAATTTTGAATTGGAGAACATTTCGACTAGTAGAAACCCAAAGTTCGTCATTTTTGGACACTTTCCTGACCATTTGGTCCAAAGTTCAACCATACGGGTACAAAACTCCCGTCATGGGTTCATAAGTAACTTTTAGACCAAATTTCAACTAAATTTGGACTAGGAGCACATTTTGGCACGTAGAAACCCATAGTTCGTTCTTTTCGGACTCTTTCTAGACCTTTTGTATCAAAGTTCGTCCACACAGGTACAAAAATCCTCTCCAGGGTTATAAGTATCTTTTGAACCAAACTTCGTCCAAATTTAAACTTGGATACATTTCGACAAGTAGAAACCCAAAGTTCGTCCTTTTTGGACTCTTTCTTGACATTTAGTTCCAAGGTTCATCCACATAGGTACAAAACTCCTTTCAATGGTTAATAAGTACCTTTTGTACCAAAGTTCGTCAAAATTTAGAACTATAGGAGCCTTCGACAAGTACAAACCTAAAGTTCGTCTTTTTTAGACTCTTTCTTGACCTTTTGTCTCTAA
>NC_143486.1:56154698-56202366 GCF_027475165.1 Benincasa hispida
TTGGGCTTGATTATCTTCTTGGATGATCGATTATTGGGCTTATTGATCTTCTAGGATGATCAGCATTTGGGCTTATTGATCTTCTTGGATGATCGGTCTTTTAGTTTGATGATCTTTTTGGAGGATTAATATTCACACGAGGCTTATAGAGAAAATTTTTTCGTGGAGTTGAACTTGAGTCGGTGTTGATGTTGATGTTGTTTTGATGTGATGTGGTTCGATCTCTAGTATTTGATCATCTGATTCTCTCTCGGTTGAATGCGTACGCTTGATGTATAGAAGTGGAGCATTGTATAGAAGTGGAGCGTGTGGATATTCAAAAGTCTTCAGGTGTAGACTTAAGTCTTCAAGTGTGGTCAGCTTCAGGACTTGGGGCGTCTTTTGATTGTTGGGAAAAATATTTCTAGGTCCTCTGGAGTGTAGAGTTGCCGACCCCACGAATGTAAAAAGCTCCTCTATTTATAGAGTTCTCTGGCGGGCTTTGTAGGCTTAGGCTTAGTCAACGTCCATAGGCCTCCCCTTGGGCTCAATTAGTTGGATTTGGGTCTAATTTGATATTTGAACCAAATCAAGTCTATTTTTAGGCTCAATTATATTTTTGACCAAATTATAATATCAAATTGGACCAAATTAATTTTATTCGATCCATCGGTCAAGATGAAAAACATGTGGCATCATCGAAATTCGCAAAATTCAATTATTTGAAATTTTCTCATTAATTTAGTAAATGACGTGGCAATCTATGATTGGTCCAAATTTTCTCCTTCAATAAAGGCTTCTTTTCGAGATTTATGCACATATATGGGTGGATGAATCTCGAAAAATATAGAGTTGGAATTGAAATTTAAATATGTTTGTTCTTGAATTTGACCTATTAATGTGTCAGTCAAACTATGAATTTAG
Source organism: Benincasa hispida (assembly GCF_027475165.1). Lineage (NCBI taxonomy): Eukaryota > Viridiplantae > Streptophyta > Magnoliopsida > Cucurbitales > Cucurbitaceae > Benincasa > Benincasa hispida. Next base: position 56,155,602 of record NC_143486.1, read on the forward strand.
TACATAAGTTTAACTTAAATTTGGGATAAAATTTGGAATATGTCCAAATTTTAATTTCAAATTTTACCCCAACATGTTTTGAAAGTAGAGATAAGAACCTAAATTTAGATGAATTTGATATAAAAATTGGAAGATGCCCAAATTTGAATTTTACATCAATTTGAGATTTTATCCTTAATTTAATTTGACTTGAGGATAAAAGTCTAAATTTGGATGATTTAGATTTGAGATAAAATTTGAAATATGCCCAAATTTTATTTTGAGATTTTATCTACAATTGAATCTCGATGAATAATTTGATTTTGAATGAAATTTGGAATATAACCAAATTTTAATTTAAGATTTTATTCATAACTTAATTTTGATTTTGAATAAAATTTGGAATATGCCCAAAATTTAATTTGAGATTTTATCTACAATTTAATCTCAAAGTTGAAAATTTTGATTTTGAATAAAATTTGAAATATGCCCAAATTTTAATTTGAGATTTTATCCATAACTTAAATTTGATTTTGAATCAAATTTAGAATATGTCCAATTTTTAATTTGAGATTTTATCTATCATCTAATCTCAAACTTGAATAATTTGATTTTGAGTAAAATTTGAAATATGACCAAATTTTAATTTGAGATTTTATCCATAATTTAAATTTGATTTTGAATAGAATTTGGAATATGTCCAAATCTGAAGATAAATTTGAAGACAAAATCTAATAAAATCAAATTAAATAAAAACTTAATTTGATTTTTTTTCCATTTAATTTGAAATTAGGATAAATTCAAATCTAATAAAATCTAATAATTTAAATTAATTTTTTTTAATTTGTCACGGAATTTGACAAAACCTCTATAAATAGGACCTCAAATCCGTATCTTCATCCCCTCATCCTCAAATTTTCTTTCTCTCTTTTCTTTCTTTCATCTTATTTTCTTTTTTCTTTTTTCTTTTTTCTTTAACTTTTCTTTTCTTTTTGTTTTCCATTTTTTATTTGTTTTATTTGTTTTATTTCTTGTTTTTTCCTTTCTTTTTTCTACACTCCCCCCGTTTTTTACACTTAAACCCCATTTTTTTTAATTATTTACTTCTCACTTCTTTCTTCTTTTAATCTTGAAGGATTTTTTTTTCAAGTTTACTAACTTGCCCCCATTGTTCCTTTTTTTTTTTTCTTTTTCTTTTTTTTTTTGAAACTACAAATAGGACGAGAGGTAGTTTTGGGTTTTTGCAAGCATGATCTCAGTTTGCAACCTCACGATTTTTTCATAAGTCCTTGAGGATCTCTGTGTTTTATTGGTTTCAATCTTAGTTCGCGACCTGAAAATTCTGTCGGTTTTGGCTTGAGTCTTTGATTTGAACATTCTGTCGATTTCAAACTCCCTACTCAACCGGCTTTGATCTTTGCCCACTATTAGCTTTGATCTTAGTGCATGACTTGAGGATTCTGTTGATCTTGAAAGTCTTTGACTTGAACATTCTGTTGGTTTCAAACTCAATGCTCGACCGACTTTGAACTCTACCCTTTACTGGTTTCGATCTTAGTGCACGACCTGAGGATTCCGTCGGTTTTGGCTTGAGTGTTTGACTTGAACATTCCATCGGTTTCAAACTCAGTGCTCAACCAGCTTTGATCTCCGCCTCTTATTGGCTTCAATCTTAGTGTAAGACTCGAGGATTCCATTGGTCTTGACTTGAGTCTTTGACTTGAACATTCTGTTGGTTTCAAACTCAGTGCTTAAACCGACTTGTATCTCTGCCCTCTATTGGCTTCGATCTTAGTGTGCAGCCTGAGGATTCCATCAGTTTTTTCTTGAGACTTTGACTTGAACATTTTGTCGGTTCAAATTCACTACTCAACCGACTTTGATCTCTACTCTCTATTGGCTTCGATCTTAGTGTGCGTCCTGAGGATTCCTTCGATTTTGGCTTGAGTCTTTGACTTGAACATTCCGTCAATTTCAAACTTAGTGCTCTACTGAATTTGATCTCTGCTCTCTATTGGTTTCGATAGTGCGCGACTTGAGGATCCTGTCGGGTCCTGGCTTGAGTCTTTGACTTGAATATTCCGTCAGTTTTAAACTCAGTGCTCAACTAACTTTGATCTTTGCCCCCTATTGGCTTCAATCTTAGTGTGCGACCTGCAGATCCCATTGGTCTTGACTTGAGTCTTTGACTTGAACAGTCTATCAGTTTCAAACTCAGTGCTCAACCGACTTTAATCTCTGCCCTCTATCGACTTCGATCTTAGTGTGCGACCTGGGTATTCCGTCGATTTTGGCTTGAGTCTTTAACTTGAACATTCCGTAGGTTTCAAACTCAGTACTCTACCGACTTTGATCTCCACCCTCATTGACTTCGATCTTAGTGCGCGACCTGAGGATTTCGTCGATTCTGGCTTGAGCCTTTGACTTGAACATTCCATAAGTTTCAAACTCAGTGCTCAATCAACTTTGATCTCCACCTTTTATTAGTTTCAATCTTAGTGCCCGATCTGAGGATTCCGTCGATCTTAGCTTCGGTCCTTGATTTGAATGCGTCGTTGGTTTCAAGCTCAGTACTTAGGCTTTGATCTCTGCCTTCTATTGGCTTCAATCTTAGTGCGCGACCTGATCTTTCATATAAAGCAAAGATGGGCAGACCGAACGCAAAATTGGTAGATTGGACTTGATCACACAGACGAAGCAGAACAAGGCAAACCATATTTGACTGTGTAGAGGGTCGGCCTCGATCTCACATATGAGGCGAAGCCAGGTGGATCAGACTTGATCTCGCATATGAGGCGGAGCCATAAAGACCAGATGCGATCCTACAAATGAGGCAGAGCTAGGCGGACCAGACTTTATCTCGCATATGAGGCAGACCCAGGTGGACCGAACTTGATCTCACATATGTGGCGAAACCAGGAGAACCAAACTTGATATCGCATATAAGGTGAAGCCAGGAAGACCGGACTTGATCTCGCATATGAGGTGAAGCCAGGAGAACAAGACGATTTTTGGAGATGAGGTGGAACTACACCAACATTTTTGTAGAGAAGGCAAAGCTGCAACAACATGTTAGACTAGGCGGAGCTGCATCAACATTTTGGAGAAGAGACGGAGCTGCACTAACATTTTGGAGGGAGTAAAGCTACACCAATATTTTAGAGAGGTTGGAGAAGAACATTTTGGAGGGGAAGTAGAGAAGTCGCCTCAAACCCAAACATCGAAAAGGAAGTAGTGAAGCATCCAAACTTGACTTTGAAGAAGGAGTGGTGAAGCCTCCAAACTTGAGTTTGAAGAGGAAGCGAAGCGTCATTCCAAGTTAAGCCTTTAATTTATTGGTTACCTTTTTTACGAGGGATGAACATCTTCAATTTGTCGTGTTGCCCCAAGTAGAGATGGACATCTTCAAATTTATGTGTTGCTCTCAACAGAACCATCTTCATTTTGGAGTGTTATTCTATAATGGAAACGAACAACATCAATTTTAAAGTGTCATACTTAGGTAGTTGTGGTACCCTTGAAGAAAGGAATTAAGACATTACGTAGTTCAATTTTTTTTTTTTTTTTTTTCATGTGATTGAACTTAAATTTCTTTAAGTTGCCTACATACCCTTTAGAATGATAGGGATCAAGTCATAACGTAGTTCATACAAAGTTTGTTTTTCTTTAGGGTTGTTCACCTTTTAAGTTCATGCAGACCAGGAGCAACATGCAGTTTAGGCTCTTGCGATGAGGAACTTCTACATTTAAACTTCAGAAGCTCTTATGTTATCATGGCTTTGATCATCCTCTTCATTGTAGGATTTATCAATATGATGAGCTTTTGCTTCACCATCAATGAACCTTTTTTATTTATATCAATAGACAACTTTCTCTTCATGCGTGAAAGGACATGACTGTGAATCTTCTCGTCGTTCTTTTTTTCATGAAATGGTTCTACCTTTAATGTTTTCATCTTTCTTTTATGTTGATCGCTTTTCATCTTTAAGACAATCAAAAGAAAATGTTGAAGGTCGATCTTTCTTTGATGTGAAGATACTTAGCCTCTGGAAAGCTGAATTTCGAGTTGCAGTAGAAGATGGAAATTGGCTTTCTTCTTCTATCATGGCCATACTCAATCTTTGGAAGACTCAGATCGATTAGTTGAAGGCTTGATACAATCAAAGATAGAAATTCTTTGCTCAATTACTTTTGAATCATCGACTTCTTCAGTAGTTATATGATTGTTGTCAAATTTCGCTATGTTGAAAGCATGACATGCAATAACTTTTGATACTTCATCTAGATGGTTATGGAGGAAGCTTCTTGGAAAAATTTTTGCCAAAGTTACCGACCATTGAAGTTCAGGGAAGTCCTTATCCTCTTCTTAAGCAGTCTTAGGCTTCCATGCCATCTTTTTGCCTTTCTTTTTATGAGTCTTATTCCTTCTTCTATAGCTTCAATAAGAATGCAACTCTTTTTGGATGGAATTTTGCTATCTTCTCTTTCGAAAAGTCACGAGGATCTACCCTTTGTTGTTCAATCTTCAACAGGCTCATCTTTCTTTTGGGAGTCTGTCGTTTGAGTCTCTTGTTGGAACCGAAAAACTATAGGCTCGAAGGTTCCAAACTAGATCATGTTTTCTCTTTGATAATAAGACGCAGGCAATGTTGGAACACTTGAAGTTGTCACTACTGTGGCATGATCTGTTTGAGCTACTTCATCAAAATCTAGCTCAATCTTCTTTTCACGAGCCAACTTCAGAATTAGCCCATTCAATACGATGCACTTTTCCTTTGGGTGGCTAATGACCCAATGATAATTGCAGTAGTTAGGATCATCTATTTTTCCTGGTTGTTCCGGTCCCTTGCATTCTGGTAGCTGAATAAGATTCTTCTCTAAAAATTGTTCCAGCATGTCTACTGTCACACCCTCTCCTAGACTACCTGCTAGCTTAGTCAGGGAGATGGCGTGAAGCCAACAGACATCGCCCTCCTCTAACGATACCTATTGACCCTGCTGAATCGTTGAACCTGATAAACATACTAATCTTATATATAAAATACTTTACATGTAACACAACACAGCGGAATCCCTGAAAACGTTTAGATACACATGAAGTGCAGTCCTGACATAACTCGGTTTGGAAAATAACCTGGTAGAGATATCACAACCAAAAACATATCCAACTGGGGTTTACACAACCACGACATCTAGTGCTTACACAACCATAAACTACCCAGTTCTTACAAAGACATTTACAATATAAACAGACACAATGTACAACTCCACCCACGTATGAAGCTTGATCTGGAAGTTTTTAGGAGAAAACAGACTTTGGCAATTATCAGGCACCGGGAGCTCGATCTCTACCTGAAAAGTGGGAAAACATTTTGAAAGAATGAGCTACGAAGCCCAATGAGTGACTAAATTTAAAACTGTAAATCTGCAAATCAGAACACGTGATAAACCTTTAAACGTATAAATCTGTTCAATCAAAGCATTAAACATAAACGTGTAACGCTAAAAGCTTTCTCAAATATTCTGCAAGTATGTCATTAAAATCTAGCAAGGCATATCAAGTATATAAAACATTTTAACTAACATGACAAATCAACGTTGTGTAGGGCACGCCCAGTACAACCAATGTTTACTAGCTCTACGATGTAGTGGGGCCCGCCCAGCACTCCTATCGTGTTTGTCGTAGTGGGGCCCACCCAACGCTCCCGGCAGCATTGTTGTCACGAAGTACACTCAACGTCAACAACGGAATATAACCTGTGTGCACACGGTACCATATAGCCTCGGGCTCAATATCTCAGTCACGTAGTCACTAAAAGTTTCACAAAACAACATGAAAACATTAAAACATGCATGCTTATCTTTATCTTTCGTAAAACTCAAGCTTACTCTGCTTGCTCGTGAAAAACTGAAAATCTTTAAATAGCACTCGCTAATACATACTTTACCTTAAATGGTATTGTTTCAACTACTTTTCAAGAAGTTAATAATTACGTGCTCGTATATAAACCTCAATAGAAAATCTAAGCTCAAAACTTATGCTTGAAACCATTCATAGAAATCATGTATCATTCATAAGTTCATATTCAAGCATGTAAACCATTTAAGCATAAATTACAGTTTAGAAATCATTTTTGAAATTTGTTTTGTCACTCACAGTCTTGGCTAGTTCCCTGGTCTATAGACTCGGCCTATTTCCTCTTGGCCTGTCAAACAACCGAAACCGAGCATCAGAACTATAAATTGTCTTGTCTTTCCATGCTCATGAATTCTAAATTCTAGAAATAAAATCACACTTCACATTTTCTTTCCAGATTTTCCAGATTCAATACCCTAACTTCCAACACTCATAACTTCCTCAGTACTTGACCAAAATTAATGTACTATATATCAAACTCTTCATTTTGGAACCCTCTACAACTTATCTGAAGTAATAAAAACGAGATTCTCAACGAATTTGTCCAGAAATCCCTCGAACACAGTGAATACAGATTCGTGCTTCTCTGCTACCCTCTACATTTCTCCTGAAATTAAACCTACTTCTAGTCATTTTTGGCTCCCGAATTCTTCATAAAAGTTATAGGAAATTGAATAAGCTTTCCAACCATACTCAATTGAGCTTCTAATCCAACCTGTACACCCCAGAATGTTCGAAAAACCAGAAAAAAGCAGAGATCCTTCTTATTTGCACGAAAATTCTGTGCTCTGTTTTCCTTTTCAAAAACCATTAACTTAACATCAGATTTAGCTCAAGCTTCTTTCATGAAATTTGTTAGAAAATAGATTAAATTTCAAGAAAGTCAGGCCTCACCTCTTAGTTCTTCTTGTGTAGCTCAAACCGACTTAAAAACCAGAGATAGGTAGGTTGAACCCAAATTCTTCCTTGGTTGCACTTGCATGAGCTTTTCCTCCCTTCTTCAACCTCCAACCAGCAGCAACTTCTTATTCCTCTTCCTTCACTCTCTCTCTCGAAATGCTCTGAAAATATAATGGGAAATGATGGAGAAATGGGCTGAAATGAGTGGGTTCTCACTTTAAACCCTAAGCACCGAATGGGTTTCCAATTTCTTTCATTTTCTTTCTTTTTTTTTTTCCTTTTTCCTTTTCCTTTTCTTTTCTTTTTCTTTATTCCCTTTCTTTTCTTTTCTTTATTTATAAATTCCAAAATTATTAAAGACAACTTCAACCAAAAGCTTTGTCATTTTCTTCAACAATGGAACAACAATAACTTAAATCCAACATCCTACAATGTGTGACAAGAGCAAATAATCCAAGGAAAGTCTCGGGTTTACAACTTACCTCCCTCTTATGAAATTTCGTCCTCGAAATTTAGAAGTCCTTAGGTGAAGAGTGTCGGGTAACTCCTTCTCATCTGGTCTTCTGACTCCCAGGTTGCCTCCTCCACTCCGTGATGTCTCCAAAGGACCTTCATGAGTGGGATCGTTTTGTTCCTCAAAACTTGCTCCTTTCTGTCGAGGATCTGAACCGCTTCCTCTTTATAACTCAAGTCTTCTTTGAGCTCAATCGATTGTGCTTGCAACACATGTGACGGATCTGGAATATATTTCCTCAACATGGACACATGGAAAACATCATGTATTCGGGCAAGTTCTGCTGGTAACTCAAGTCTATAGGATGCTGGTCCAACTCGTTCTGTTATCCGATAAGGACCAATATATCTAGGACTCACCTTACCTTTCCTCCCAAAGCGAAGAACACCTCTCCACGGAGATAACTTTAAGAAAACCTGATCTCTAACCTGGAATTGTAAGTCTCTTAGTCGTTTATCTGCATAGCTCTTCTGTCGATCTTGAGCTATCTTCAGGTTTTCTCTAATCGACTTAATGTTGTCTGACGTAACTTGTACCAACTCAAGACCAACTAGCTTTCGCTCTCCCACTTTGTTCCAGCATACAGGAGTTCTGCATGGTCTGCCATACAAAGCCTCGAATGGTGCCATGCCGATACTAGACTGATAGCTGTTATTATAAGAAAACTCCATAAGTGATAAGTGGGTATCCTAACTTCCCTTAAACTGAAGGACACATGCTCTCAACATGTCTTCTAAGGTCTGGATGGTCCTCTCTGACTGACCATCTGTCTGAGGATGAAACGCTGTACCAAACTTCAACTTTGTTCCCATTGCTTTCTGCACACTATCCCTATATGAAACTATGGACACTGGCACTCCATGCTGACTCACAATCTTATCGACGTATAGCTTAGCTAGCTGATCTAGTGTAGACGTCGCTTTAATCGGTAAAATTCGCGCTGTCTTGTTGAGTCTGTCTACTATTACCCATATACTATCATGTCCACCAGCAGTACGAGGTAATCCAAATAGAAAATCCATGGCAATATGCTCCCACTTCCACTCCGACACTGGCAGTGGATTAAGGAGTCCTCCTGGCCTCTGTCTCACTGGTTATTATGAACATTCAACATATCAGAACTATTTATTTATTTATAAATATATATTTTGAAAAAGTAGACATATCTGAACTTGAAATACTTGTAATGTCAATAATTCAGTTATTATGAACATTCAACATATCAGAACTATTTTTAGTTTTAATTTCATTAAGCAAAATACTTACAGTGGTAATATTTTCCTGTAGATCGACCATCAACCATCACATTACCAATCATTTCTGAATATATCTGCATAAACATCAGCAGAGCCTATTAAGAGTCTCATCTCATGAATGCGACATTCCATTTTTTCCTTGAATTCTTGAAGAAACTACTTCAACTTTGCAACAGTCACCAAAATTGAGTCCAAACGAAATATGAATTCTAAAGTAGTTATGAAGAGAAATGAGTACCTTGCAAGTAGAATCAAATCCAAAACTTGTGAGGACCTCTTTGCATTTGAGATCACCATCAATAGGTTTTGGGCAACCAATCGCTCGGGTTTTCAAATTCTTACTCCTAATTTAAAAACAACAGAAAGAAGGGGAATATAAATAACAGAGTCTTGCACACAAAAAAAAATGGTATACTAGAGTAATTAATTACTCGACCTTATATTTCTGCAATAAAAATAACATATAATAGTTTATCCATATATGACAATGAGAGTGAGAAAGAGAGCAAAAAGGAGGGAGGCAATAGACAAATTTCATAGTTCTGAAAAATACCTAAAGTTTTCAGCGAGGAGACAAGCATTTGTGTTGGAATCATCTCCAGCAATTACAACAAGGCCATCCAATCAAGCTTCTGAGTAGTTTCTTCAGCTTGCTTAAATTAAAAATAGAACCGAACTGTCAATTAATGCCTTGACTACAACTAAGACGTCTCAAAATGAAAATTCTGAGAAGAAAGAGTTTCACCTGATCTGGACTTTCAATCTTAACCCTCCCATTGCATATCTTATCAAAACCACCATGATGAAAGAAAAATGCATTTAAATCAAGAATTGTATTCAAATGGCAATCATTTCGCATCAAGACTGCACATATTCAGTTCTACATGTTTACATTTCATGATCCTTGCAGGACCACCCTTGAAATCATACAACGTGCTTCCTTTTGCATGAACCTGTAGGTAATCTTCACCAAGATCGTAGAAGCTGCCAGATAGCCACAACTTGAACAGAAAAGCAAACATTTATTCTTGATTTCTAAATGTGGACACAATGAGACCCTACCAAATAGTCCAGAAATCACATTATGCCCTCCCAGTGCTTGGCCACCAAACTAGACAACTCCGATCTTCAATTTCTTATTCACCTACACCGAACTGGAATCAGTTGGCACCAACATTGCCGACGGTTAGCCGAAAAGATCAGGAAACAGCTTCGTGATCTCATTTGCACGCTGATATAACCCACAACTCAAACACTCCATAACCTTAAGAAGTAGCAACTGGCCTCAAATGCATTCAGTAAAACTCAAGTTCCAAACAAAAGCAAGATTTACAATCATAAGCAAAACACAGTAAAAGAACAAACAAAACTCAATGCATGTCATTACTCTTCCTTTGAGACATCAATCAACTCAGTTATCAAACAGAATACAAAAAAAAAAAAAAACACGTTATGAAGGGTAGGACGTGTAGAGTTGGTTGCTTTTGTTAGAAGTTGTAGGGTATTAGTTGGCAGAAAGAGAGCTTTGAGAACATCCTACCATGACATTTTGCAAGTTAATTTTGTGTAAAGCTTGACAATGAAAAGGTTGGATTGAGAATAAGAGGAGATAGAGAGGGGGAGAAAGAAGAGAGAGGAGGGAAATATTAAAATTAAATTTTCCCTTCCAAGTCATCTTGCCACATAAGTCATCTAGTAAATTTTCTATTTAAATTTAATGAATCTACTTGTAGAGGGAACTTTTAAATCTATTTCTTAAAATTCAAAGACTAAAATGGCTAATTTGAAACATGAATAACCAAAAGAACTCATTATTTTGTTCTCTAATAAGCGTCCATCATTACTTCACAAGAATAGGATTGTCTCCCTAATTCTTCAATCCTAATTCCCACTACAAACCAAATAACTTATCAAATGATTTTTGGTTTTTATACATAATATAATAAATATAATGTATAATATATATAAACAAGTAGATAAATATATATATACATACACGGTTTGGTTTAATTCGGTTTTGAAATCAAAAACCAAATTAAACCGAAAAATTTGATTTCCTTGTGATTTTAAACTGAACTGAACTTTTAGTAAAAATTTTTTAAAAAATGCATCTATTATGTTAGTTTTAGTGTTCATCCCTACACTGAGCTTTCAATTGTGTCTAATAAGTCCCTTAAACTTTAAAAAATAAATCTATTACGTCTTTGATCTATTCAACATATTTTCATTTTTAAATACATGCATCTAAACATAAAAATTGAAATTTTAGAATCCTGAATTCATATCTAATAACTTATCAAACGATTTTTGGTTTTTATACATAATATAATAAATATAATGTATAATATATATAAATAAATAGATAAATATATATATACATACACGGTTTTGTTTAATTTGGTTTTGAAATCAAAAACCAAATTAAACCGAAAAATTTGGTTTCCTTGTGATTTTAAACTGACACTTTTAGTAAAAATTTTAAAAAAATGCATCTATTATGTTAGTTTTAGTATTCATCCCTACACTGAGCTTTCAATTTTATGTCTAATAAGTCCCTTAAATTTTAAAAAATGAATCTATTACGTATACATGCATCTAAATATAAAAATTGAAATTTTAGCATCCCAAATTCATATCTAATAAATCAATATGATTTAAGAAAAGTTAAAAATATCATAAAGCTATTAGACACAAAATTTTGACAAAAACATGAAAGTTCAAGGACAAAAATTGTAATTTAACAAGATTATAAGTATTAGGAAAAAAAACACAAACAGAGAGACTACCCTAGCCATTTTCCCAATATATTTTAAGCAGGAAGGTTGAAAAAATTTCCACTTACCAATATGAATATACAAGCTTCCACGTGACAGAAAAATCCCAAGATTTGAACTGACCTGACAGTGCAAAAGCATGCCCCTCCTTGTCTTGAGCTAAACTTCTTTGGGTTCATTCATACAAGAGTAACAAGCCTACTCTGTCCAAACAATATCCTTCCGTATCCAAAGAGAAAAGAGATAACCACGAATAATGAAGAGCAACAGAATCATGAAGATACTTGGTTGATACACATTTCCAATCAGCTCTAATTAAATATATTTCCCATTGTAGATGTGAAACCTGCATTCCTATTTTCCTGTTTAAGTTAATAACTAAAGAACCTGACTAGGTATGAAACCCTATGCTAAAAAGGAAGAACTCTAAGTGTTGAATAAATGTTCTTCAAAAAGTTTGGAATTTAACTAATGGAAATTTAACTAAGTGCAAGGTTAACACTAAACCAGGCGTTTGGTATAAAACGCATAAAATAAAACTAAGTCAGGGACAATCATGTGTGAAATTGTGAAGTTGAACGCATTGCATGAAAGTCGCCCATGCGTTGAGAACGCGTGAGCAAGAGTAGAGAAATCAAGAGGTTGAACGCAAGGCACTAGGCAGACAATTGTGTAGCAAATGAGCAGTGCTACACGATGAAGTAGATGATCGTCTAGTAAGTGAGTGGCGCTACACGATGAGGTAGGTGATCGTGTAGGCGGGCGCTGGACGATTGTGTAGCAATGCGGGGAACTAAACAATGAGGTAGGCGATCGTATAGCAATGCGCGGAGCTAAGCGATGCTCTAGACGATCGTGAAGATGCGCGCGGCGTCAAACGATGAGAAGTCACGTGCTAGACGATCGGGCTATACGATAGGCAAAGTACTACATGATCAGTGTAAGCGCTGGACGATAAGCGTAGAAGCTGGACGATAGCGCTAGACGATAGGCGAAGTACTAAGCAATGGGTGCTGGGCGATGACGCTAAACGATTAGTGGATACGTTGGACGATAAGGCCTCAGCGCTAAACGATGGAGGTAAATGATGCGCGCAGTAGCTAAGCGATAGGCTATGCGCGAGATCGTTGACTAAATGATTGAGTTACACGATGGGCTGTTGGAGCTAAGCGATAGATGTAGAAACTAAACGATGGAGCGGTGCTGAGGACTGCGTTACGCAAGATTGATGAGCTCATTAGGACAAATGGCGTTATCGACGAAAGTCTAAAACAAAGATAGTAAGAGTTGGACGAATAAATATTCATGCAAAGTGAGTTCGATGCATGAAGAAGACATATCAAATAGGATGTGGATAAGGCTGGGCGTTGGCAGAATGAGAGGAATACGCTTGGATATGATCAAAGGAGGAGGTGTCGGGTAAAGGAGAAGGGTGAGATGCCTATAAAAGGAGCAGAACACTACACTTTAACCTACAAACCATTTAAGTTCATAAAGATCACTAAGAAAAGAGTAAGTAAGAGCCATTCGTGCATTGAACGAAGGAAAAGAGGCGCTGATTAGACGAAAGTCAAAACAGAGGCACTGAAGGAAGCTGAATGTATGGATAGACGCTTAGGCTAAATTCAAACGAGAAGTTATTCCGGATTACTCGTGCAAATCAAGTGATTTTTGGAACAAAAGTTTTTAAATTGAATGTAGATTTGGTGTGTGGGCTGCCTTAATGAAATTCTAAATTTAAGGCTGTCAAATTCAAGGAAAACCGAGAGGTGCTCACCAGTGTGGAAACAGTCGGGTCAGGGGGAGTGAACTCGAGACTCCGAACTATCACCAAGGAATTTCAAGGCAAAACTCTAAGGTAAACTAGTTAAGACATTTTCACACATTTTTTAAGAAGGAAATGTCTTGAGATAAAGCCCGAAAGAGTGAATAATCTAAGCTTAAAGTTAAATCTGAAATAGGGTCGAGCAGAAGAGTAAGGGAAACCGGGTAAACTGTGAGGAAAAAGAAATCTCAGCAGGTCACTGTGAGTGGTTTCTCCTTTTACTCTTTTAAACAAATTTAGAATTAATATGTGGTAGTTTATATTATGAGATGAATATGAGTTTGGGATGGTCGGGGGTTTATGGACCTAGAACCTGAGCCCAAAATAAATCCTTACAGGATGGTCAGCGGACCAAAGAGTCTAGTTCCTGAGCCGGTGGGAAGGAAAAACCTTGAATGGGATGGTCAGAGGGTCGACGAGCCTAGCTTCCGAGCCCATGAAAGGGAGAACTATGTGCACATAGGTTAATGAATATTTTTAGATGTGAAATGTTAATTATCTACCGTGTGTGTAGGTTTGTGAAAAGCTTCATGGAATGATGAAGGTTTGCATTGGAATCTCGTGATATAATGCTTATGAACTGAAGAAGACTTGTATTTATGATTCCACACATTGAGCTTTGTAAAACTCGTGGTTTATTTTCTGTGTTTCTATTGGAACTATGTGCATGGGCTATGCGCTAGCCGGGGCTCACGTTGAAGTTAGGTGGCAAGGACGCGCGCATGGGCGAGGATGCCTTAAACGATGCGGCTTGTGCGTGCGTTGGTGTGCTATGGAATTTGACCGAGAATTAATTAAAATATCTTATCCAAATTCTGAAAAATAGGTTCGATTTTCATCAATTTGGTTGTGTAAGATACCTAAATCCAGATCACCTGCTCCATTCTTCTTTTAGATTTGAACTTGCATAATTAATGGTAGGATTCTGATCTGACCTCCTCACATGACAAATGGAGCGGCGTGAACTGTAAGACTGGGAAAGAGATTATAGGAAATGTAATTTGCTCTAGAAAGAGATCAAATCCAACCAAGGATCTTTCCAAAAGTTTATTCTTTCACCATTACCAACCTTGAAGGCTGCCAAGGAATCCACTTTTAACCAAAATCTTGAAATATTAATCAATGGGCTTCTAAGGCTGCTGGAAAATTTTCCGTTGGTATGCCAACCAAACTTACTTCTTCCATTAATGCTTATAATATAGTCAGTTGGTATATGAGAAAGAACTGACTTACATAGGGTGGCGTGACCATCTTTTAAGAGGTTGTATCTCTTCCATTTGTCCAGTTTTCTTTGGACTTTGTCGATCAGTGGTTGCCAAAAAGCTAATTGTTTAAGGTATCCCCGTAAAGGAAGACCAAGGTATCCCCGTAAAGGAAGACCACTCAAATAATTCAAGTATTTTCTTTAGGTTGCTGAGTTTTCTTTGTCATCTTGGCAGAAAATTAGAGTATCATTCGCAAATTGTAAAATAGAAACATGAATTCTGTCTTTTCCAACAATAAAACCTTCAAAACTTGCCTATTTCTCGAAACTGGGAAAGTAATGCATTTAGGACTTCACTGACTAGTAGAAACAAGAAAGGAGAAAGAGGGTCACCTTGCCTTATTCCTCTTGAAGCTTGAATTCTGCCACGAGGTCTTCCATTTTTTGAAGATTGAGAATTTTGAGTTAGAACCCAAACATTAGATTTGCTCTGTTTTTTGGTGTTCTGAAGGGGAGGGGGACTCTGTTTTTCTGGAAAAACAGGCTTAACCATTCTTCCCCTTACTATGTCTGCATAGGAGATTGGACTGAGCGAGGGTTTTTTGTCACCTGTTCAACTTCAAAGAGGGACAAAGCATCATTTAACAAGGTAAGGAAGGAATACCAACCTGAATTAAGAGTTCCTGATGGAACGTGAATGAAGAATCGTCCTCCAACTGCAGGCCAAAATACACATCTTAAAAACCAGTTTGAATAGATTCTGATTTTAGAAATCTTGGTTACACAAGAAGCATCTTGCTCGCTTTTGACAAAGAAGCTAGATGTTGGAAGTTTTGAAAGGGTCGAGATGTTCTCCACAAACCAAAGTAGCTACGATTTTGACAAGGAAATTTGCTTTTTGGCTTCCACATCTTCTATGATTACTGAACCAACTTGGATGAGGGCATAGAAGTGGTTGTCCTTAATCTTACAGTTGATAACTTCGACGGCTAAGTTAGGCTTGGAGGGCAGGGTCGATGGATGGGCCATGAGAGATAGATGAGCCGAGGGTTGCAGATGAGGGTTGACGTTGGTGGGAATAGGCAAAGCTTGGTCGGAGATGGGGAGAGGGCGGGGAGTTAGGTCGGAATAGGGTGCCGGAGGGAGGGAAAGGGAGAGAGGAGAGAAAAGAGAGCATTTTCGAGCCAAAGCAGTGTTGGAATTCTCAGGTGGTCTAATCGATGTAGTAAGATTGTTTGGATGGTTACAACTTCAATATGTTGGGTGTACTAACCTATCCTCATCTATAATATTTCTTTTTCCAAAATCTATCCTCATCTATAATATCATGGGCAAGAATTTCATTGAGTTCCGAAATAAGCTGCTGCACCTGTAGAAAGCGGGTTATAAATGATATCAGTTCAAAAATGACACATTGATCCCGAGAATCTTGGGTTTAGTGGATAGTGAGCATGCAACCAAAATAAATAAACCCAATTAGCTACAATAACAAGACGAATACCTCTGGAATGAAGTCAATCAGGCCCTCAGGAATAACTACAACACCATAATTAATAACCAAGTTCAGAACGTTTACTAATTACATCGACAATGTAGTCTGTAACGTTTTTCAAGGTAAGCTTCTTAGCCGGAACCTGCAAAACACATTATAAAGCATGTGGAGATAAATGTCCTCCTTGACAAATGTTTCTATCTTAAGTAGTTTAAATAAAGCAGCTACCTTTTCTCCAATAATAGTAATATTTGGATGAGTTTGCAAAGCACACTCCAATGTAATGTAAGAAACAGCACGACCCATAAGCCGTCCAACTGTGGATATATGTACACTGTTAATGCCATATGATAATAAACTTGAAATTTGAGTGAGAAACAAAAAGGTATCAACATCACAACAATGAAAAAGTACAATCTCACATTAGGTAGATTAAATAGAGAAGGTTAATAAAATTGAGTAGAGAGAAGTGCTCTGTTTTTTACAGATGAAGCAACAAGATGGGCTTTATTATTGATATTATTTATTTATTTATAAATATATATTTTAAAAAAGTAGACATATCTGAACTTGAAATACTTGTAATGTCAATAATTCAGTTATTATGAACATTCAGCAGATCAGAACTATTTTTAGTTTTAATTTCATTAAGCAAAATACTTACAGTGAAAGCTGAGTGTACGGACAGATGCCTAGGCTAAATTCTGAGAAGAAAGAGTTTCACCTGATCTGGAGTTTCAATCTTAACCCTCCCATTGCATATCTTATCAAAACCACCATGATAAAAGAAAAATGCATTTAAATCAAGAATTGCATTCAAATGGCAATCACTTAGCATCAAGACTACACATATTTACACTAACAATTCTAACAAGTGAAAGCTAGAAATCACTTCAAGAAAATTAACCTGATTGCGATATGGGTAGATAAATTGTGCATTCAGTTCTACATATTTACATTTCATGATCCCTGCAGGACCACCCTTGAAACCATACAACGTGCTTCCTTTTGCATGAACCTGTAGGTAATCTTCACAAAGATCGTAGAAGCTGCTAGATAGCCACAACTTGAACAGAAAAGCAAACATTTATTCTTGATTTATAAATGTGGACACAATGAGACCCTACCAAATAGACCAAAATTCACATTATGCCCTCCCAGTGCTTGGCCACCAAACTAGACAACTCCGATCTTCAATTTCTTATTCACCTGCACCGAACTGGAATCAATTGGCACCAACATTGCTGACGGTTGGCCGGAAAGATCAGGAAACAGCTTCATGATCTCATCTGCACGCACATACAACACACAAATCAAACACTCTAAAACCTTAAGAAGTAGCAACTGGCCTCAAACGCATTCAGTAAAACTCAAGTTCCAAACAAAAGCGAGATTTACAATCATAAAAAGAACACAGAAAAAGAACAAACAAAACTCAATGCATGTCACTACTCTTCCTTTAAGACATCAATCAACTCAGTTACCAAACAGAATGCAAAAAAAAAAAAAAAAACCAAGTTATGAAGGGTAGGGCATGTAGAGTTGGTTGCTTTTGTTAGAAGTTGTAGGGTATCAGTTGGCAGAAAGAGAGCTTTGAGAACATCCTACCATGACTTTTTGCAAGTTAATTTTGTGTAAAGCTTGACAATGAAAAGGGAGGATCGAGAATAAGAGGAGATAAAGAGGGGGAGAAAGAAGACAGAGGTGGGAGATATTAAAATTAAATTTTACCTTCCAAGTCATCTTGCCACATAAGTCATCTAGTAAAATTTCTATTTAAATTCCGTGGGCTAGGAAAAGTCCATGCAAAAAGGAGAACTTGTAGAGAGACCTTTTAAATCTATTGCTTGAAATTCAAAGACTAAAATGGCTAATTTCAAACATGAATAACCAAAAGAACTCATTATTTTATTCTCTAATAAGCGTCCATCACTACTTCACAAGAATAGGATTGTCTTCCTAATTCTCATAATCCTTATTCCCACTAAAAACCAAATAACTTATCAAACGATTTTTGGTTTTTATACATAATATAATAAATATAATGTATAATATATATAAATAAATCGATAAATATGTATATATATACATACACGGTTTGTTCAATTTGGTTTTGAAATCAAAAACCAAATTAAGCCGAAAAAATTAGTTTCCTTATGATTTTAACTGAACTGAACTTTTAGTGAAAACCTTAAAAAAAATGCATCTATTATGTTAGTTTTAGTGTTCATCCCTACACTGAGCTTTCAATTGTGTCTAATAAGTCCCTTAAACTTTAAAAAATGAATCTATTACGTCTTTGATCTATTCAACGTATTTTAATTTTTAAATACATGCATCTAAACATAAAAATTGAAATTTTAGAAACCTAAATTCATATCTAATAAATTAATATGATTTAAGAAAAGTTAAAAATATCATAAACCTATTGGACACAAAATTTTGATAAAAATCTGAAAGTTCAAGGACTAAAATTGTAATTTAACAAGATTATAAATATTAGAGAAAAAAAACACAAACAGAGAGACTACCCTAGCCATTTTCCTAATATATTTTAAGCAGGAAGGTTGATAAAATTTCCACTTACCAATATGAATATACCAGCTTCCAGGTGACATAAAAATCCCAAGATTTGAACTGACTGACAGTGCAAAAGCATGCCCCTCCTTGTCTTGAGCTAAACTTCTTTGGGATCATACATACCAAGAGTAACAAGCCTACTCTATCCAAAC
Source organism: Benincasa hispida (assembly GCF_027475165.1). NCBI lineage: Eukaryota > Viridiplantae > Streptophyta > Magnoliopsida > Cucurbitales > Cucurbitaceae > Benincasa > Benincasa hispida. The sequence goes on from NC_143486.1 coordinate 56,174,195, forward strand.
AAAATCCTTCCATATCCAAAGAGAAAAGAGATAACCACAATGGGTTCAATACTTCAGTATGGAAATGTATGAATAAAGAAGAGCAACAGAATCATGAAGGTACCTGGTTGATACACATATATTCATTCAGCTCTAATTAAATGTATTTCTCATTGTAGATATGAAAGCTGCATTCCTATTTGCCTGTTTAAGCTAATGACTAGAAGAACCTGACTAGGTATGAAACCCTATGCTAAAAAGGAAGAATTCTAAGTGTTGAATAAATGTTCTTCAAAAAGTTTGGAATTCAACTAATGGAAATTCAACTATGTGCAAGGTGTTACTAAACCAGGCGTTTGGTATAAAACACATAAAATAAAACTAAGTCCTGACAATCATGTGTGAAATTGTGAAGTTGAACGCATTGCATGAAAGTTGCCGATGCGTTGAGAACGCGTAAGCAAGAGCAGAGAAAGCGAGAGGTTGAACGCAAGGCACTGGGCAGACAATCATGTAGCAAATGAGCAGTGCTACACGATGAGGTAGACGATCGTCTAGCAAGTGAGTGGCGCTACATGATGAGGTAGGCGATTGTGTAGGCGGGCGCTGGTTGATTGTGTAGCAATGAAGGGAGCTAAACAATGAGGTAGGCGATCGTATAGCAATGCGCAGAGCTAAGCGATGTGCTAGACGATCGTGAAGATGCACACTGCGTCAAACAATAAGAAGTCACGTGCTAGACTATCGGGCTATACGATAGGTAAAATACTACACATCAGTGTAAGCGCTAGACAATAAGCGTAGAAGTTGGACGATAGCGCTAGACGATAGGCGAAATACTAAGCGATGGACGTTGAGCGTTGGGCGATGACGCTAAGCGATTAGTGGATACGTTGGACGATAAGGCGTCAGCACTAAACGATGGAGGTAAACGATTTGCGCAGTAGCTAAGCGATAGGCTATGCGCGAGATGGTTGACTAAACGATTGAGCTACGCGACGGGTTGTTGGAGCTAAGCGATAGATGTGGGAACTAAACGATGGAGCGATGCTGAGGACTGTGTTACGCAAGATTAATGAGCTCATCAAGACAAATGGCGTTATTATTGGAAATCTGAAACAGAGATAGTAAGAGCTGGACGAATAAATGTTCATGCAAAGTGAGTTCGAATCACATATAGTAAGAGTTTGAATCACTTTTTCGGGCATCTGAAAAAGTGACATATAGTAAGTTGGTATATGAGAAAGAACTGACCCACATAGGGTGGCACGACCACCTCTTGAGAGGTTGTATCTCTTCAATTTGTCCAGTTTGCTTTGGACTTTGTCGATCACTGGTTGCCAAAAAGCCAATTGCTTAGGATATCCCCCCTAAAGGAAGGCCAAGGTACATAAATGGGAGGTAGATAGCCTTGCAATTTAGGAGGGCTGCTTCTGATTGTAACTTGAAATGGTCTATATTGATGCCACATAAAGCTGATTTTTCCCAATGAACCTTCAACCCCGAACACCACTCAAATAATTCAAGTATTTTCTTTTGGTTGCTGAGTTTTTCTTTGTCATCTTGGCAGAAAATTAGAGTATCGTCCGCAAATTGTAACAAAGAAACATGAATTCTATCTTTGCCAACAATAAAACCTTCAAACTTGCCTTTTTCTCGAAACTGGGAAAGTAATGCATCCAGGACTTCACTGACGAGTAGAAATACGAAAGGAGAAAGAGGTTCACCTTGCCTTATTCCTCTTGAAGCTTGAATTCTGCCACGAGGTCTTCCATTTATGAAGATTGAGAATTTTGTGTTAGAACCCAAAAATTAGATTTGCTCTATTTTTTGGTGTTCTGTGGGGGCAGGAGACTCTGTTTTTCTGGAAAAACAGGCTTAACCATTCTTCCCCTTACTATGTCTGCATAGGAGATTGGGACTGAGCGAAGGTTTTTTTGTCACCCGTTCAACTTGAAAGAGGGACAAAGCATCATTTAACAAGGTAAGTAAGGAATATCAACCTGAATTAAGAGTTCCTGATGGAACGTGAATGAAGAATCGTCCTCCAACTGCAGGCCACACTACACATCATAAAAACCAGTTTGAATAGATTCGGATGTTAGAAATCTTGGTTACACCAGAAGCATCTTGCTCGCTTTTGACAAAGAAGCTAGATGTTGGAAGTTTCGAAAGGGTCGAGATGTTCTCCACAAACCAAAGTAGCTACGATTTTGACAAGGAAATTTGCTTTTGGCTTCCACATCTTCTATGATTACTGAACCAACTTGGATGAGGGCATAGAAGTGGTTGTCCTTAATCTTACAGTTGATAACTTCGACGGCTAAGTTAGGCTTGGAGGGCAGGGTCGATGGATGGGCCATGAGAGATAGATGAGCCGAGGGTTGCAGATGAGTGTTGACGTTGGTGGGAATAGGCAAAGCTTGGTCGGAGATGGGGAGAGGGCGGGGAGTTAGGTCGGAATAGGGTGCCGGAGGGAGGGAAAGGGAGAGAGGAGAGAGGAGAGAGGAGAGAAGAGAGAGCATTTTCCAACCAAAGTAGTGCTGGAATTCTCCGATGGTCTAATCGATGTTGTCAGATTGTTTGGATTGTTACAACTTCAATATGTTGGGTGTACTAACCTATCCTCATCTATAAAATCATGGACAAGAATTTCATTGAGTTCCGAAATAAGTTGTTGCACCTGTAGAAAGCGAGTTATGAATGATATCAGTTCAAGAATGACATATTGATCTCGAGAATCTTGGGTTTAGTGGATAGTGAGCATACAACAAAATGAAATAAACACAATTAGTTACAATAACAAGACAAATACCTCCGGAATGAAGTCAATCAGGTCATGGGGAATAACTACAACACCATAATTAATAACCAAGTTCAGAACGTTTACTAATTACATCGACAATGTAGTCTGTAACGTTTTTCAAGGTAAGCTTCTTAGCCGCAACCTGCAAAACACATTATAAATTCGATGTTCCTTATAAACTAAAGCTCTATTAATAAATGAGTCAACATTCAAAACACATTTTTTTTGTCTGAAAATTTTTTCGCCTGCATACATTCAAAACCAATAAATCTCCATGAGTCAACTACTACTAGGTGGTAGAGAACAAATTTTTCAAAGCTGACAAAAAAGGCATCCGATATCACTTGGGCAATTGAATATGATATGGGATGTCAATACATAGTTCCATTGCACCATATTAAAAGTTTCAACCTAATTCCATGAATCCTTTGTTTATCACAAATTTTCATCTTTACCCTTAAGTTTTTTTTTTTATATTTACCATTCCATGTAAAAATGCAAGAAGATGAAATTCTGAAACAGGATATATTAACTGACTCAACAATTTCAATTTTCATGTTTACATGAGAGTATCTGTTGCAGAGATTATTAGTTATTACTGAGACAAAATCTAGTCCTCAAAGAGAATAAACAACCTTAACCTTAGGGTTGCATGTGGAGGTAAATTCCCTTCTTGACAAAGGTTTCTATCCGGTAAAGCATGTAGAGATAAATGTCCTCCTTGATAAAGGTTTCTATCTTAAGTAGTTTAAAAAGCTACTTTTGCAACAGTCACCAAAGTTGAGTCTCAACGAAATATGGATTCTAAAGCAGTTACGAAGAGAAATAAGTACCTTGCAAACAAAATCAAATCCAAAACTTGTGGGGACCTCTTTGCATTTGAGATCACCATCAATAGGTTTTGGACAACCAATCGCTCAGGTTTTCAAATTCTTACTCCTAATTTGAAAACAACAGAAAGAAGGGGAATATAAATAACAGAGTCTTGCACACAAAAAAAAAATGGTACACTAGAGTAATTAATTACTCGACCTTATATTTCTGCAATAAATATAACATATAATAGCTTATCCATATATAACAATGAGAGTGAGAAAGAGAGCAAAAAGGAGGGAGGCAATAGACAAATTTCATAGTTCTAAAAAATACCTAAATTTTCAGCGAGGAAACAGGCATTGGTGTTGGAATAATCTCCACCAATTACAACAAGGTCATCTAGATCAAGCTTATGAGTAGTTTCTTCAGCTTGCTTAAACTGAAAATAGAACCGAACTGTCAATTAATGCCTTGACTACAACTAAGACGTCTCAAAATGAAAATTCTGAGAAGAAAGAGTTTCACCTGATCTGGAGTTTCAATCTTAACCCTCCCATTGCATATCTTATCAAAATCACCATGATAAAAGAAAAATGCATTTAAATCAAGAATTGCATTCAAATGGCAATCACTTAGCATCAAGACTACACATATTTACACTAACAATTCTAACAAGTGAAAGCTAGAAATCACTTCAAGAAAATTAACCTGAATGCGATATGGGTAGATAAATTGTGCATTCAGTTCTACATATTTACATTTCATGATCCCTACAGGACCACCCTTGAAACCATACAACGTGCTTCCTTTTGCATGAACCTGTAGGTAATCTTCACAAAGATCGTAGAAGCTGCTAGATAGCCACAACTTGAACAGAAAAGCAAACATTTATTCTTGATTTATAAATGTGGACACAATGAGACCCTACCAAATAGTACAGAAATCACATTATGCCCTCCCAGTGCGTGGCCACCAAACTAGACAACTCCGATCTTTAATTTCTTATTCACCTGCACCGAACTGGAATCACTTGGCACCAACATTGCTGACGGTTGGCCGAAAATATCAGGAAACAACTTCGTGATCTCATCTGCACGCACATATAACACACAGCTCATACACTCTATAACCTTAAGAAGTAGCAACTGGCCTTAAACGCATTCAGTAAAACTCAAGTTCCAAACAAAAGCGAGATTTACAAACATAAAAAAAACACAGAAAAAGAACTTTGAGAACATCCTACCATGACTTTTTGCAAGTGAATTTTGTGTAAAGCTTGACAATGAAAAGGGAGGATCAAATTTTCCCTTCCAAGTCATCTTGCCACATAAGTCATCTAGTAAAATTTATATTTAAATTCCGTGGGCTAAGAAAAGTCCATGCAAAAGGGAGAACTTGTAGAGAGACCTTTTAAATCTATTTCTTAAAATTCAAAGACTAAAATGGCTAATTTGAAACATGAATAACCAAAAGAACTCATTATTTTATTCTCTAATAAGCGTCCATCACTACTTCACAAGAATAGGATTGTCTTCCTAATTCTCATAATCCTTATTCCCACTAAAAACCAAATAACTTATCAAACGATTTTTGGTTTTTATACATAATATAATAAATATAATGTATAATATATATAAATAAATCGATAAATATGTATATATATACATACACGGTTTGGTTCAATTCGGTTTTGAAATAAAAAACCAAATTAAGCCGAAAAAATTAGTTTCCTTATGATTTTAAATTGAACTGAACTTTTAGTAAGAACCTTAAAAAAAATGCATCTAGTATGTTAGTTAGTTCATCCCTACACTGAGCTTTCAATTGTGTCTAATAAGTCCCTTAAACTTTAAAAAATGAATCTATTACGTCTTTGATCTATTCAACATATTTTTATTTTTAAATACAGGCATCTAAAAATAAAAATTGAAATTTTAGAATCCTAAATTCATATCTAATAAATCAATATGATTTAAGAAAAGTTAAAAATATCATAAACCTATTGGACACAATTTTGACAAAAATCTAAAAGTTCAAGGACTAAAATTGTAATTTAACAAGATTATAAATATTAGAGAAAAAAAAACACAAACAGAGAGACTACCCTAGCCATTTTCCCAATATATTTTAAGCAGGAAGGTTGAAAAAATTTCCACTTACCAATATGAATATACCAGCTTCCAGGTGACATAAAAATCCCAAGATTTGAACTGACTGACAGTGCAAAAGCATGCCCCTCCTTGTCTTGAGCTAAACTTCTTTGGGATCATACATACCAAGAGTAACAAGCCTACTCTGTCCAAACAATATCCTTCCATATCCAAAGAGAAAAGAGATAACCACAATGGGTTCAATACTTCAGTATGGAAATGTATGAATAAAGAAGAGCAACAGAATCATGAAGGTACCTGGTTGATACACATATATTCATTCAGCTCTAATTAAATGTTCTCATTGTAGATATGAAACCTGCATTCCTATTTGCATGTTTAAGCTAATGACTAGAAGAACCTGACTAGGTATGAAACCCTATGCTAAAAAGGAAGAACTCTAAGTGTTGAATAAATGTTCTTCAAAAAGTTTGGAATTCAACTAATGGAAATTCAACTATGTGCAAGGTGTTACTAAACCAGGCATTTGGTATAAAACGCATAAAATAAAACTAAGTCCTGACAATCATGTGTGAAATTGTGAAGTTGAACGCATTGCATGAAAGTCGCCGATGCGTTGAGAACGCGTTAGCAAGAGCAGAGAAAGCGAGAGGTTGAACGCAAGGTACTGGGCAGACAATCGTGTAGCAAATGAGCAGTGCTACACGATGAGGTAGACGATCGTCTAGTAAGTGAGTGGCGCTACACGATGAGGTAGGCGATCGTGTAGGCGGGCGTTGGACGATTGTGTAGCAATGAAGGGAGCTAAACAATGACGTAGGCGATCTTATAGCAATGCGCAGAGCTAAGCGATGCGCTAGATGATCGTGATGATGCGCACTGAGTCAAACAATAAGAAGTCACGTGCTAGACTATCGGGCTATACGATAGGTAAAATACGACACATCAGTGTAAGCGCTAGACAATAAGCGTAGAAGTTGGACGATAGCGCTAGACGATGATGCTAAGCGATTAGTGGATACATTGGACGGTAAGGCGATGATGCTAAGCGATGGAGGTAAACGATGTGCACAGTAGCTAAGCGATAGGCTATGCATGACATCGTTGAAAACGAGATCGTCGACTAAACGATTGAGGTACACGACGGGTTGTTGGAGCTAAGCGATAGATGTAAGAACTAAACGATGGAGCGGTGTTGAGGACTATGTTACGCAAGATTGATGAGCTCATCAAGACAAATGGCGTTATTGATGGAAGTCTGAAACAGAGATAGTAAGAGCTGGACGAATAAATGTTCATGCAAAGTGAGTTCGATGCATGGAGAAGACATATCAAATAGAAGGTGGATGAGGCAGGGCGTTGGAAGAATGAGAGGAATATGTCTGGATATGATCAAAGGAGGAGGTGTCAGGTAAAGGAGAAGGGTGAAATGTCTATAAAAGGAGCAGAACACTTCACTTTAACCCACAAACCATTTATGTTCATAAATATCACTAAGAAAGGAGTAAGTAAGAGCCATTCATGCGTTGAATGAAGGAAAAGAGGCGTTAATTGGAAGAAAGTCAAAACAGACGGGCTGAAGGAAGCTGAGTGTACGGACAGATGCCTAGGCTAAATTCAAACGAGAAGTTATTCCGGACTACTCAAGCAAATAAGTTGATTTTTGGACCAAAAGTTTTTAAAATGAATGTAGATTTGGTATGAGGGCTGCCTTAATGAAATTCTAACTCTGAGGCTGTCAAATTCAAGGAAAACCGAGAGGTGCTCACCAGTGTGGAAACAGTCGGGTCAGGGGGAGTGAACTCGAGACTCCGAACTATCACCAAGGAATTTCAAGGCGAAACTCTAAGGTAAACTAGTTACTCTTTCGGGCCTTATCTCAAGACATTTCCTTATTCAAAAATGTGTGAAAATGTCTTACTAGTTTACCTTATTGTTTCGCCTTGAAATACTTTGGTGATAGTTCGGAGTCTCGAGTTCACTCCCCCTGGCCCGACTGTTTCCACACTGGTGAGCACCTCTCGGTTTTCCTTGAATTTGACAGCCTTAGAGTTAGAATTTCATTAAGGCAGCCCTCACACCAAATCTACATTCAATTTAAATACTTTTGGTCTAAAAATCATCTGATTTGCACGAGTAGTCCGGAATAACTTCTCATTTGAATTTAGCCTAGGCATATGTCCGTACACTCAGCTTCCTTCAATGCCTCCGTTTTGACTTTCGTTCGATCAGCGCCTCTTTTCCTTCGTTCAACGCACGAATGGCTCTTACTCCTTTCTTAGTGATCATGAAATGTCAATATGTAGAACTAACTGCACAATTTATCTACCCATATCGCAATTAGTTTAATTTTCTTGACGGGATTTCTAGCTTTCACTTATTAGAATTGTTAGTGTGAATATATGCAGTTTTGATGCGAAGTGATTGCCATTTGAATGCAATTCTTGATTTAAATACATTTTTCTTTTATCATTGTGGTTTTGATAAGATATGCAGTGGGAGGGTTAAGATTGAAACTTCATATCAGGTGAAACTCTTTCTTCCCAGAATTTTCATTTTGAGACATCTTAGTTGTAGTCAAGGAATTAATTGACAGTTTGATTCTATTTTCAGTTTAAGCAAGCTGAAGAAACTACTCAGAAGCTTGATCTGGATGGCCTTGTTGTAATTGGTGGAGATGATCCAACACAAATGCCTTTCTCTTCGTTGAAAACTTTAGTTATTTTTTAGAACTACGAAATTTGTCTATTTCCTCCCTCCTTTTTGCTCTCTCTTTCTCACTCTCATTGTCATATATGGATAAGCTATTATATGTTGTTTTTATTGCAGAAATATAAGGTCGAGTAAATAATTACTCTAGGGTACCATTTTTTTTGTGTGTAAGACTCTGTTATTTATATTCCCCTTCTTTCTGTTGTTTTCAAATTAGAAGTAAGAATTCGAAAACCCGAGTGATTGGTTGCCCAAAAACTATTGATGGTGATCTCAAATGCAAAGAGCTCCCCACAAGTTTTGGATTTGATTCTTCTTGCAAGGTACTCATTTCTCTTCGTAACTGCTTTAGAATTCATATTTCGTTTGGACTCAACTTTGGTGACTGTTGCAAAGTTGAATTAGTTTCTTGAAAAACAGAGTCCCCTGCCCCCTCAGAACACCAAAAAACAGAGTAAATCTAATTTTTGGGTTATAACACAAAATTCTCAATCTTCATAAATGGAAGACCTCGTGGCAGAATTCAAGCTTCAAGAGGAATAAGGCAAGGTGACCCTCTTTCTCCTTTCTCCTTTCTACTAGTTAGTGAAGTCTTAAATGCATTACTTTCCCAGTTTCGAGAAACAGGCAAGTTTGAAGGTTTTCTTGTTGGCAAAGATAGAATTGATGTTTCTATTTTACAATTTGCAGATGATACTCTAATTTTCTGCCAAGATGACAAAGAAAAACTCAGCAACCTAAAGAAAATACTTGAATTATTTGAGTGGTGTTCAATGCTGAAGGTTAATTGGAAAAAATCAGCTTGATGTGGCATCAATATAGACCATTTCAAGTTACAATCAGAAGCAGTCCTCCTAAATTGCAAGGCTGTCTACCTCCCATTTATTTACCTTGGCCTTCCTTTAGGGAGATACCCTATAGTTTTATGGTAACCAGTGATCGACAAAGTCCAAAGCAAACTAGACAAATGGAAGAGATACAACCTCTCAAGAGGTGGTCGCGCCACCCTATGTAAGTCAGTTCTTTCTCATATACCAACTTACTATATGTCACTTTTTCAGATGTGAGAAAAGGTGATTCAAACTCTAGAGAGAACATTGAAGGATTTTCTTTGGGAAGGGCATTTCGGAAGCAAAATAAATCATCTGATTAAATGGAGCATAGCTTCACGGTCCCAAGAAGATGGTGGTCTCGGCATTGGGTGCTTGAAACTCAGAAATCAAGGCCTTGTAGCAAAATGAGGGTGGAGGTTTTTCTTTAAGGTCAACTCACTTTGGAGTAAAGTAATTATAAGCATTCATGGAAGAAGTAAGTTTGGTTGGCATAGCAATGGCAAATTTTCCAGCAGCCTTAGAAGCCCATGGATTAATATTTCAAGATTTTGGTTAAAAGTGGATTCCTTGGCAACCTTCAAAGTTGGTAATGGTGAAAGAATAAGCTTTTGGAGAGATCTTTGGTTGGATTTGGTTCCTCTAAAAATCTCATTCCCTAATCTTTTCTCTATCTCCACCAAACCCAAAGGTTCATTACAAGATTATTGGGATGAGATTTCAACATCTTGGACTTTTCCTTTTAAATGACTGTTAAAGGATGAAGAGGCAGAAAACTTCGAGCTTCTGACTGGAGAACTCAATCACTGTAAACTTAATTCGATTCCTAATAAAAGACGGTGGTCTTTAGAACCAAGTGGGGTTTTCTCAGTCAAGTCTCTTGTAAAGCATCTATCCTTCTCCTCCCCAATTTGTCAGCCATTAGAATCAGCCTTATGGAAGTCTAAAAGCCCTGGAAAGGTGAATATTCTGATTTGGATCATGCTGAATGGCTCTCTTAACAGCGCAGATATCCTCCAAAGGAAGTTACGTACTCACTATATTTCTCCACAGGTTTTCACTCTTTGTTGGGTAAAGTCATAATCTCTCTTGCATTTGTTCTTCCATTGTGTTAACTTCAATATGTTGGGTGTACTAACCTATCCTCATTTATAATATTTCTTTTCCATAACATATCCTCATTTATAATATCATGGGTAAGAATTTCATTGAGTTCCGAAATAAGTTGCTGCACCTATAGAAAGCGGGTTATAAATGATATCAGTTCAAGAATGACATATTGATCCCGAGAATCTTAGGTATAGTGGATAGTGAGCATACAACAAAAAGTAATAAACACAATTAGTTACAATAACAAGACAAATACCTCCGGAATGAAATCAATCAGGCCATGGGGAATAACTACAACACCATAATTAATAACCAAGTTCAGAACGTTTATTAATTTCATCGACAATGTAGTCTATAACGTTTTTCAAGGTAAGCTTCTTAGCCGCAACCTGCAAAACACATTATAAATTTGATGTACCCTATAAACTAAAGTTCTATTAATAAATGAGTCAACATTCAAAACACATTATTTTTTGTCTGAAAATTTTTTCGCCTGCATACATTAAAATCCAATAAATCTCCATGAGTCAACTACAACTAGGTGGTAGAGAACAAATTTTTCAAAGCTGACAAAAAAGGCATCCGATATCAATTGGGCAATAGAATATGATATGGGATGTCAATACTTAGTTCCATTGCAACATATTAAAAGTTTCAACCTAATTCCATGAATCCTTTGTTTATCACAAATTTTCATCTTTACCCTTAAGTTTTTTTTTTATATTTACCATTCCATGTAAAAATGCAAGAAGATGAAATTCTGAAACAGGATATATTAACTGACTCAACAATTTCAATTTTCATGTTTACATGAGAGTATCTGTTACAGAGATTATTAGTTATTACTGAGACAAAATCTAGTTCTCAAAGAGAATAAACAACCCTAGGGTCGCATGTGGACGTAAATGGCCTTCTTGACAAAGATTTCTATTTGGTAAAGCATGTGGAGATAAATGTCCTCCTTGACAAAGGTTTCTATCTTAAGTAGTTTAAATAAAGCTACCTTTGCAACAATCACCAAAGTTGAGTCTCAACGAAATATGAATTCTAAAGCAGTTACGAAGAGAAATGAGTACCTTGCAAACAAAATCAAATCCAAAACTTGTGGGGACCTCTTTGCATTTGAGGTCACCATCAATAGTTTTTGGGCAACCAATAACTCGGGTTTTCAACTTCTTACTCCTAATTTAAAAACAACAGAAAGAAGAAAGTACAGTACACTAGAGAGTAATTAATTAGCTATCCTCATTCCAATTGAGCTACACGACGGGTTGTTGGAGCTAAGCGATAGATGTAGGAACTAAACGATGGAGCGGTGCTGAGGACTGTGTTACGCAAGATTGATGAGCTCATCAAGACAAATGGCGTTATTGATGGAAGTCTGAAACAGAGATAGTAAGAGCTGGACGAATAAATGTTCATGCAAAGTGAGTTCGATGCATGGAGAAGACATATCAAATAGAAGGTGGATGAGGCAGGGCGTTGGAAGAATGAGAGGAATATGTCTGGATATGATCAAAGGAGGAGGTGTCGGGTAAAGGAGAAGGGTGAAATGCCTATAAAAGGAGCAGAACACTTCACTTTAACCCACAAACCATTTATGTTCATAAATATCACTAAGAAAGAAGTACTATTCATGCGTTGAACGAAGGAACAGAGGAGCTGATCGGACGAAAGTCAAAACGGAGGCGCTGAAGGAAGCTGAGTGTACGTACAGACGCCTAGGCTAGGAAGTTATCCCCGACTTCAAGCAAATAAGTTGAACCAAAAGTTTTTAAATTACATGTAGATTTGGTGTGAGGGCTGCCTTAATGAAATTCTAACTCTGAGGCTGTCAAATTCAAGGAAAACCGAAAGGTGCTCACCAGTGTGAAAACAGTCGGGCCAGGGCGAGTGAATTCAAGACTCCGAACTATCACCAAGGAATTTCAAGGCAAAACTCTAAGGTAAACTAGTTAAGACATTTTCACACATTTTTTAAGAAGGAAATGTCTTGAGATAAGGCCTGAAAGAATGAATAATCTAAGCTTAAAGTTAAATCTGAAATAGGGTCCAGTAGAAGATTAAGGGAAACCGGGTAAACTGTGAGGAAAAAGAAATCTCAGCAGTTCACTGGGAGTGGTTTCTCCTTTACTCTTTTAAACATATTTAGAATTAATATGTGGTAGTTCATATAATGAGATGAATATGAGGTTAGGATGGTCGAGGGGTATATGGACCTAGAACCTGAGCTCAAAATAAATCCTTATAGGATGGTCAGGGGACCGAAGAATCTAGTTCCTGAGAAAGAGATTATAGGAAACGTAATTTGCTCTAGAAAGAGATCATATTACCATCTAGTTCCACCATTGCCTTCTTGATCACAGGCTTGAACTTACCTGCCAAACGAATTCTACCTTTAGAAAGAGATCATCAAATGATAAATATTAAAATAAACTTCATGAAAATGTTTTATCAATCCAAAGCCTTTCAAAATTGTTAAGAGAAAAGATACTCCACTTTTACATGATGATACTTCAATTTTATCCTTGTTTTTCTGATCTTACATGCACCTTGACTAGTCTTTATAGTATTGTGTTAGTAACTAGTAAGATATTTGGATACTCAAAAAAAGAAAAAAGATAACTTTTAAGTTTCATCAACTAGAAAACTAATGTCTTTTTAATATAGATTGGGGAGTTTTTTTTTATCTTTCTTTTTTTTTTCTTCTAGTGATCTCCATTGTTCTCATTTTAGCTGGATTGTTGATACTCTGTTTGTCATTTCCCCTCTTATTCCCCATAAAAAATATTCTAGAAAAAAAAATATTAACATGTTACTAAAAAAAATATGAGAACATGAATGCACGTTTTCATGAAGAAATCATACCGTGTCTCCTCTCCACGTCCATTAACGAAGTCAATGCAGTTCCGCCAGCCATCCAATCTTCAACTAGAGTAGCCAAATTTTCTACCAAGTATGCATAACTAACTTATAAGTAATAGAAACGAGGAAAAAATCTATGGAGGAAACTGATAACAAGAAAAAGAATGAATGGTTAAAAGGTTAGAGACTAAAATGATCAGAAGGTACTAGAAGTGGAACAGACAGATCGATGATATTGGTCCAGTCTTTCCACTCTGGAGGAGTTCTCCAGCAGTGTAACCCAGAGCATAGTAATAAGTTGAATCAAAGTTCGTGGGTAAACCACACATCCCTTCGTACCTATAAGTCAAAAGAAGAAATAAACAGAGATAACACACAGAGCACTAACCAGCAAAGTACAATTTTTTTCGTATTATCTCATGGCCATTCGTTCGTATCATTTGTAAGTTTACATTAGAAAGTCAATTAGTTGTAAGCCTAACCCATCACTTAATTGGCCATTTTCTTTACGAGTTCATAATGGAAGTCTAGATACTTGGTGCCCCTAATTATCAAATATGAATCTAAAAGATCTTAATGCATTTACCAAGATGCATGTTTTTTAGATCTCAACTGATTTGCCTACTACCCAAGTGCTAAATATAATATGTGTTATCACTAAATTATTAAAGATGAGCGTTTAAGTAAAATGGCAAAAGTTCAAGCACGAATAGAATAAGTACCCAAAGAATTGTGACTACTCCTTGAATTGGCCGCCCATTATATGCACCTTCTTGCCTTCTCTTTTCCAACTCAGTTTCATGGAAAGACATGTATAAAACAAAAAGAAAAAACAATTACCTAGACATTGCCGTGTCGATCTCTTTCAAGCAACAATTGTTCTTGGATTGCTTATGGGAAAAATTAAAAAAAGTGATGAGATTGAGTAGTAAGTTTCTTTTTCCATAACCTATCTTTTTTTTTTTTTGAACAAAAAACAATCCACTTCATTCAGATAATGAAAGATGTTAAAAGTGACAAGAAGGAAATAAACATAAAGTGCAATACAATCAAGCACACTAAAAAGCACAAAACGGATCAGCAAATGCACTAGGACATCCGAACTAGGTTGACATCTCCCTAGCATTCTCATCATCTCCAAGAAAGACTAGAATCCAAAGCTAAGTACAAACTGAAGAGGACCTTGCAAAAGACAAGGTTTACAACCGAATGATTATCTGAAAGTTAAACTGAAAATAATAACCATCACTATGCTGTTACAAAATCAAGAGAGCGGGAAAATAAAGGCTTTCCAATTGAGGTTGATATCTTGTAAAGAGAAGTCTTGAAAAGCTTTGGAAAGCGAGCACCAGGAGGAGGCGTTGATATGGGCGATATCAAATTTAGCGGAACTAGAAGAAGCTTTGTCTTGAAATACTCTTTGATTTCTTTCAAACCAAATTTTTTATAACAAAGCTTTAACTGCGTTGGTCCAAAATAGTCTTGGCTTCTTCTTCAAACGTGGCCCGATCAAGAGTTGAAGCACATTAACCTTAAAATCATTATCAAGAACCCAGCTGACATTAAAGCACTTGAAGAGAGATGTCCAACAAAATTCTCCAAAAACATACTGGAAGAACAAATGCAAGAGAGATTATGTGTTTACCCAACAAAGAATGCAAACCTGTGGAGAAATATAGATAGTAGGTAACTTTCTTTGGACGATATCTGCGCTGTTAAGAGAGCCATTCAGCATGATCCAAATCAGAATATTCTCCCTTCTAGGGCTCTTAGACTTCCATAAGGCTGACTCTAATGGCTGGCCAATTGGGGAGGAAAATGATAGATGCTTTACAAGAGACTTGATTGAGAAAACCCCATTTGGTTCTAAAGACCACCGTCTTTTATCAGAAATCGAATTAAGTTTATAGTGACTGAGTTTTCCAATCAGAAGCTGGAAGTTTTCTGCCTCTTCATCCTTTAACAGTCTTCTAAAAGGAAAAGTCCATAATGTTGAAATCATCCCAATAATCTTGTAATGAACCTTCGGATTTAGTGGAGATAAAGAAAAGATTAGGGAATGAGATTTTTAGAGGAACCAAATCCAACCAAGGATCTTTCCAAAAGCTTATTCTTTCACCATTACCAACCTTGAAGGCTGCCAAGGAATCCACTTTTAACCAACATCTTGAAATATTAATCAATGGGCTTCTAAGGCTGCAGGAAAATTTTCCATTGGTATGCCAACAAAACTTACTTCTTCCATTAATGCTTATAATATAGTCAGTTGGTATATGAGAAAGAACTGACTTACATAGGGTGGCGCGACCACCTTTTAAGAGGTTGTATCTCTTCCATTTGTCCAATTTTCTTTGGACTTTGTCGATCACTAGTTGCCAAAAAGCTAATTGTTTAGGGTATCCCCGTAAAGGAAGGCCAAGGTACATAAATGGGAGGTAGACAGCCTTGCAATTTAGGAGGGTTGCTTCTAATTATAACTTGAAATGGTATATATTGATGCCACATAAAGCTGATTTTTCCCAATTAACCTTCAGCCCGAACACAACTCAAATAATTCATGTATTTTCTTTAGGTTACTAAGTTTTCTTTGTCATCTTGGCAGAGTATCATTCGCAAATTGTAAAATAGAAACATGAATTCTATCTTTTCCAACAATAAAACCTTTAAAACTTGCCTTTTTCTCGAAACTGGGAAAGTAATGCATTTAGGACTTCACTGACTAGTAGAAACAAGAAAGGAGAAAGAAGGTCACCTTCCTTATTCCTCTTGAAGCTTGAATTCTGCCACGAGGTCTTCCATTTTTTGAAGATTGAGAATTTTGAGTTAGAACCCAAACATTAGATTTGCTCTGTTTTTTGGTGTTCTGAAGGGGCAGGGGACTCTGTTTTTCTGGAAAAACAGGCTTAACCATTCTTCCCTTTACTATGTCTACATAGAAGATTGAGACTGACCGAGGGTTTTTTGTCACTTGTTCAATTTCAAAGAGGGACAAAGCATCATTTAACAAGGTAAGGAAGGAATACCAACCTTAATAAGAGTTCCTGATCGAACGTGAATGAAGAATCGTCCTCCAACTACAGGTCACAATACACTTCTTAAAAACCAGTTTGAATAGATTCTGAGTTTAGAAATCTTGGTTACACCAGAAGCATCTTGCTCGCTTTTGACAAAGAAGCTAGATGTTGGAAGTTTCGAAAGGGTCGAGATGTTCTCCACAAACCAAAGTAGCTACGATTTTGACAAGGAAATTTTCTTTTTGGCTTCCACATCTTCTATGATTACTGAACCAGCTTGGATGAGGGCACAGAAGTGGCTGTCCTTAATTTACAACTGATAACTTCGACGGCTAAGTTAGGCTTGGAGGGGAGGGTCGATGGATGGGCCATGAGAGATAGATGAGCCGAGGGTTGCAGATGAGTGTTGACGTTGGTGGGAATAGGCAAAGCTTGGTCGGAGATGGGGAGAGGGCGGGGAGTTAGGTCGGAATAGGGTGCCGGAGGGAGGGAAAGGGAGAGAGGAGAGAAAAGAGAGCATTTTCGAGCCAAAGCAGTGTTGGAATTCTCAGGTGGTCTAATCGATGTAGTCAGATTGTTTGGATGGATACAACTTCAATATGTTGGGTGTACTAAACTAACCTCATCTATAATATTTCTTTTTCCATAACCTATCCTCATCTATAATATCATGGGCAAGAATTTCATTGAGTTCCGAAATAAGCTGCTGCACCTGTAGAAAGCGGGTTATAAATGATATCAGTTCAAGAATGACATATTGATCCCGAGAATCTTGGGTTTAGTGGATAGTGAGCATACAACAAAAAGAAATAAACACAATTAGTTACAATAACAAGACAAATACCTCCGGAATGAAGTCAATCAGACCCTCGGGAATAACTACAACACCATAATTAATAACCAAGTTCAGAACGTTTACTAATTACATCGACAATGTAGTCTGAAACGTTTTTCAAGGTAAGCTTCTTAGCCGCAACCTGAAAAACACATTATAAATTCGATGTACCCTATAAACTAAAGCTCTATTAATAAATGAGTCAACATTCAAAACACATTATTTTTTGTCTAAAAATTTTTTCACCTGCATACATTCAAAATCAATAAATCTCCATGAGTCAACTACAACTAGGTGGTAGAGAAATTTTTTTTCAAAGCTGACAAAAAAGGCATCTGATATCAATTAGGCAATTGAATATGATATGGGATGTCAATACTTAGTTCCATTGCACCATATTAAAAGTTTCAACCTAATTCCATGAATCCTTTGTTTATCACAAATTTTCATCTTTACCCTTAAGTTTTTTTTGATATTTACCATTCCATGAAAAAATGCAAGAAGATGAAATTCTGAAATAGGATATATTAACTGACTCAACAATTTCAATTTTCATGTTTACATGAGAGTATCTGTTGCAGAGATTATTAGTTATTACTGAGACAAAATCTAGTCCTCAAAGAGAATAAACAACCTCAACCTTAAGGTTGCATGTGGAGGTAAATGCCCTTCTTGACAAAGATTTCTATCTGGTAAAGCTTGTAGAGATAAATGTCCTCCTTGACAAAGTTTTCTATCTTAAGTAGTTTAAAAAGCTACCTTTGCAACAGTCACCAAAGGTGAGTCTCAACGAAATATGGATTCTAAATCAGTTACGAAGAGAAATGAGTACCTTGCAAACAAAATCAAATCCAAAACTTGTAGGGACCTCTTTGCATTTGAGATCACCATCAATAGGTTTTGGGCAACCAATCGCTCGGGTTTTTAAATTCTTACTCCTAATTTGAAAACAACAGAAAGAAGGGGAATATAATTAACAGAGTCTTGCACACAAAAAAAAAAATGGTACACTAGAGTAATTAATTACTTGACCTTATATTTCTGCAATAAACATAACATATAATAGCTTATCCATATATGACAATGAGAGTGAGAAAGAGAGCAAAAAGGAGGGAGGCAATAGACAAATTTCATAGTTCTAAAAAATACCTAAAGTTTTCAGCGAGGAGACAGGCATCGGTGTTGGAATCATCTCTACCAATTACAACAAGGCCATCTAGATCAAGCTTCTGAGTAGTTTTTTCACCTTGCTTAAACTGAAAATAGAATCGAACTGTCAATTAATGCCTTGACTACAACTAAGACGTCTCGAAATGAAAATTCTGAGAAGAAAGAGTTTCACCTGATCTGGAGTTTCAATCTTAACCCTCCCATTGCATATCTTATCAAAACCACCATGATAAAAGAAAAATGCATTTAAACCAAGAATTGCATTCAAATGGAAATCACTTAGCATCAAGACTACACATATTTACACTAACAATTCTAACAAGTGAAAGCTAGAAATCACTTCAAGAAAATTAACCTGATTGCGATATGGGTAGATACATTGTGCATTCAGTTCTACATATTTACATTTCATGATCCCTGCAGGACCACCCTTGAAACCATACAATGTGCTTCCTTTTGCATGAACCTAGGACGTGTAGAGTTGGTTGCTTTTGTTAGAAGTTGTAAGGTATCAGTTGGCAGAAAGAGAGGTTTGAGAACATCCTACCATGACTTTTTGCAAGTTAATTTTGTGTAAAGCTTGATAATGAAAAGGGAGGATCGAGAATAAGAGGAGATAAAGAGGGGGAGAAAGAAGACAGAGGTGGGAAATATTAAAATTAAATTTTCCCTTCAAAGTCATCTTGCCACATAAGTCATCTAGTAAAATTTCTATTTAAATGTCGTGGGCTAGGAAAAGTCCATGCAAAAAGGAGAAATTATAGAGAGACCTTTTAAATCTATTTCTTAAAATTCAAAGACTAAAATGGCTAATTTGAAACATGAATAACCAAAAGAACTCATTATTTTATTCTCTAATAAGCGTCCATCACTACACTTCACAAGAATAGGATTGTCTTCCTAATTCTCATAATCCTTATTCCCACTAAAAACCAAATAACTTATCAAACGATTTTTGGTTTTTATACATAATATAATAAATATAATGTATAATATATATAAATAAATCGATAAATATGTATATATACATACACGGTTTGGTTCAATTCGGTTTTGAAATAAAAAACCAAATTAAGCCGAAAAAATTAGTTTCCTTATGATTTTAAATGAACTGAACTTTTAGTAAAACCTTAAAAAAAATGCATCTAGTATGTTAGTTTTAGTGTTCATCCCTACACTGAGCTTTCAATTGTGTCTAATAAGTCCCTTAAACTTTAAAAAATGAATCTATTACGTCTTTGATCTATTCAACATATTTTTATTTTTAAATACATGCATCTAAACATAAAAATTGAAATTTTAGAATCCTAAATTCATATCTAATAAATCAATATGATTTAAGAAAAGTTAAAAATATCATAAACCTATTGGACACAAAATTTTGACAAAAATCTGAAAGTTCAAGGACTAAAATTGTAATTTAACAAGATTATAAATATTAGAGAAAAAAAACACAAACAGAGAGACTACCCTAGCCATTTTCCCAATATATTTTAAGTAGGAAGGTTGAAAAAATTTCCACTTACCAAGATGAATATACCAGCTTCCAGGTGACATAAAAATCCCAAGATTTGAACTGACTGACAGTGCAAAAGCATGCCCCTCCTTGTCTTGAGCTAAACTTCTTTGGGATCATACATACCAAGAGTAACAAGCCTACTCCGTCCAAAAAATATCCTTCCATATCCAAAGAGAAAAGAGATAACCACAATGGGTTCAATACTTCAGTATGGAAATGTATGCATAAAGAAGAGCAACAGAATCATGAAGGTACCTGGTTGATACACATATATTCATTCAGCTCTAATTAAATGTATTTCTCATTGTAGATATGAAACCTGCATTCCTATTTGCCTGTTTAAGCTAATGACTAGAAGAACCTGACTAGGTATGAAACCCTATGCTAAAAAGGAAGAACTCTAAGTGTTGAATAAATGTTCTTCAAAAAGTTTGGAATTCAACTAATGGAAATTCAACTATGTGCAAGGTGTTACTAAACCAGGCGTTTGGTATAAAACGCATAAAATAAAACTATGTCCTGACAATCATGTGTGAAATTGTGAAGTTGAACGCATTGCATGAAAATCGCCGATGCGTTGAGAACGCGTGAGCAAGAGCAGAGAAAGCGAGAGGTTGAACGCAAGGCACTGGGCAGACAATCGTGTAGCAAATGAGCAGTGCTACACAATGAGGTAGACGATCGTCTAGTAAGTGAGTGGCGCTACATGATGAGGTAGGCGATTGTGTAGGCGGGCGCTGGATGATTGTGTAGCAATGAAGGGAGCTAAACAATGAGGTAGGCGATCGTATAGCAATGCGCAGAGCTAAACGATGCGCTAGACGATCGTGAAGATGCACACTGCGTCAAACAATAAGAAGTCACGTGCTAGACTATCAGGCTATACGATAGGTAAAATACTACACATGAGTGTAAGCGCTAGACAGTAAGCGTAGAAGTTGGACGATAGCGCTAGACGTTAGGCGAAATACTAAACGATGTGCGCAGTAGTGAAGCGATAGGCTATGCGCGAGATCGTCGACTAAACGATTGAGCTACACGACGGTTTGTTGGAGCTAAGCGATAGATGTAGGAACTAAACGATGGAGCGGTGCTGAGGACTGTGTTACGCAAGATTGATGAGCTCATCTAGACAAATGGCGTTATTGATGGAAGTCTGAAACAGAGATAGTAAGAGCTGAACGAATAAATGTTCATGCAAAGTGAGTTCGATGCATGGAGAAGACATATCAAATAGAAGGTGGATGAGGCAGGGCGTTGGAAGAATGAGAGGAATATGTCTGGATATGATCAAAGAAGGAGGTGTCGGGTAAAGGAGAAGGGTGAAATGCCTATAAAAGGAGCAGAACACTTCACTTTAACCCACAAACCATTTATGTTCATAAATATCACTAAGAAAGGAGTAAGTAAGAGCCATTCATGCGTTGAATGAAGGAAAAGAGGCGCTGATTGGACGAAAGTCAAAACAGACGGGCTGAAGGAAGCTGAGTGTACGGACAGATGCCTAGGCTAAATTCAAACGAGAAGTTATTCCGGACTACTCAAGCAAATAAGTTGATTTTTGGACCAAAAGTTTTTAAAATGAATGTAGATTTGGTATGAGGGCTGCCTTAATGAAATTCTAACTCTGAGGCTGTCAAATTCAAGAAAAACCGAGAGGTGCTCACCAGTGTGGAAACAGTCGGGTCAGGGGGAGTGAACTCGAGACTCTGAACTATCACCAAGGAATTTCACGGCGAAACTCTAAGGTAAACTAGTTACTCTTTCGGGCCTTATCTCAAGACATTTCCTTATTAAAAAATGTGTGAAAATGTCTTACTAGTTTACCTTAGAGTTTCGCCTTGAAATTCTTTGGTGATAGTTCAGAGTCTCGAGTTCACTCCCCCTGGCCCGACTGTTTCCACACTGGTGAGCACCTCTCGGTTTTCCTTGAATTTGACAGCCTTAGAGTTAGAATTTCATTAAGGCAGCCCTCACACCAAATCTACATTCAATTTAAAAACTTTTGGTCTAAAAATCATCTGATTTGCACGAGTAGTCCGGAATAACTTCTCATTTGAATTTAGCCTAGGCATCTGTCCGTACACTCAGCTTCCTTCAATACCTCCGTTTTGACTTTCGTTCGATCAGCGCCTCTTTTCCTTCGTTCAACGCACGAATGGATCTTACTCCTTTCTTAGTGATCATGAAATGTTAACATGTAGAACTAACTGTACAATTTATCTACCCATATCGCAATTAGTTTAATTTTCTTGTAGGGATTTGTAGCTTTCACTTATTAGAATTGTTAGTGTGAATATATACAGTTTTGATGCGAAGTGATTGCCATTTGAATGCAATTCTTGATTTAAATACATTTTTCTTTTATCATTGTGGTTTTGATAAGATATGCAGTGGGAGGGTTAAGATTGAAACTCCATATCAAGTGAAACTCTTTCTTCCACGAATTTTCATTTTGAGACGTCTTAGTTGTAGTCAAGGAATTAATTGACAGTTTGATTCTATTTTCAGTTTAAGCAAGCTGAAGAAACTACTCAGAAGCTTGATCTGGATGGCCTTGTTGTAATTGGTGGATATGATCCAATACAAATGCCTTTCTCTTCGTTGAAAACTTTAGTTATTTTTTAGAACTACGAAATTTGTCTATTTCCTCCCTCCTTTTTGCTCTCTCTTTCTCACTCTCATTGTCATATATGGATAAGCTATTATATGTTGTTTTTATTGCAGAAATATAAGGTCGAGTAATTAATTACTCTAGGGTACCATTTTTTTTGTGTGTAAGACTCTATTATTTATATTCCCCTTCTTTCTGTTGTTTTCAAATTAGAATTAAGAATTTGAAAACCCAAGTGATTGGTTGCCCAAAAACTATTGATGGTGATCTCAAATGCAAAGAGTTCCCCACAAGTTTTGGATTTGATTCTGCTTGCAAGGTACTCATTTCTCTTCGTAACTGCTTTAGAATTCATATTTCGTTTGGACTCAACTTTGGTGACTGTTGCAAAGTTGAAGTAGTTTCTTGAAAAATAGAGTCCCCTGCCCCCTCAGAACACCAAAAAACAGAGCAAATCTAATTTTTGGGTTATAACACAAAATTCTCAATCTTCATAAATGGCGGAAAAATATGGGTACGTATATTTCCAGACAAACCCATTACACTAAGACCCACAGAAACACGTATGGGTTCAGGGAAAGGATCCCCCGAATATTGGGTAGCTGTTGTTAAACCAGGTAGAATACTTTATGAAATTAGTGGAGTAGCCGAAAATATAGCCAGAAAATCTATTTCAATAGCGGCACCCAAAATGCCTATACGAACCCAATTCATTACTTCGGGATAAAAATGTAGAATCAAAGGAAAGCGGTCTTTGTTTGAGATGAAAAAAAAAAAAACAATTGCAGATTTCTTTTTTTTTGGAAAAACAATATTTCTTTTTTTTTTACTTCGCCCTTTGCATTGAAAGAAAAGATTCCAAAATAATATGATTCAACCTCAAACCCTTTTGAATGTAGCAGATAACAGCGGAGCCCGAGAATTGATGTGTATTCGAATCATAGGGGCTAGTAATCGACGATATGCTCATATTGGTGACGTTATTGTTGCTGTAATCAAGAAAGCCGTCCCAAATACACCTCTAGAAAGATCAGAAGTGATCAGAGCTGTAATTGTACGTACTTGTAAAGAACTCAAACGAGAAAACGGTATGATAATACGATATGATGACAATGTTGCGGTTGTTATTGATCAAGAAGGAAATCCAAAAGGAACTCGAATTTTTGGTGCGATTGCCCGCGAATTGAGACAGTTAAATTTCGCTAAAATAATTTCATTAGCACCTGAAGTATTATAAGATGAGACCGTGAGATAGTTATAGTATTTGAATAGGAAAAAGAATGGATCTGCAGGATCCCAAATGAATTGGCTTATTCGAAAAAAGCCTTGTTCTTTGGAAGATCTATCTCGTGTCTAGTACTGCACGGTTCCACTCTGCAAGAACTCCGAATCATTCTCTTGAAGCTCATCCTCTTCATCATAAATGATCCGCTATCCCCGAAATGACCTAGCCCAATAGGGAAATCCCAATTCATTGGGCCTTTCGATACAATCAAATAGAAAGCCCCAAGGGCGCCATATTCTAGGAGCCCAAACTATGTGATTGAATAAATCCTCCTCTATCCGTTGCGGGTCGAGGACTCCTCGTGGCAGAATTCAAGCTTCAAGAGGAATAAGGCAAGGTGACCCTCTTTCTCCTTTCTCCTTTCTACTAGTTAGTGAAGTCTTAAATGCATTACTTTCCCAGTTTCGAGAAACAGGCAAGTTTGAAGGTTTTCTTGTTGGCAAAGATAGAATTGATGTTTCTATTTTACAATTTGCAGATGATACTCTAATTTTCTGCCAAGATGACAAAGAAAAACTCAGCAACCTAAAGAAAATACTTGAATTATTTGAGTGGTGTTCGATGCTGAAGGTTAATTGGAAAAAATCAGCTTTATGTGGCATCAATATAGACCATTTCAAGTTACAATCAGAAGCAGCCCTCCTAAATTGCAAGGCTGTCTACCTCCCATTTATTTACCTTGGCCTTCCTTTAGGGAGATACCCTATAGTTTTATGGTAACCAGTGATCGACAAAGTCCAAAGCAAACTAGACAAATGGAAGAGATACAACCTCTCAAGAGGTGGTCGCGCCACCCTATGTAAGTCAGTTCTTTCTCATATACCAACTTACTATATGTCACTTTTTCAGATGTGAGAAAAGGTGATTCAAACTCTAGAGAGAACATTGAAGGATTTTCTTTGGGAAGGGCATTCCGGAAGCAAAATAAATCATCTGATTAAATGGACCATAGCTTCACGGTCCCAAGAAGATGGTGGTCTCGGCATTGGGTGCTTGAAACTCATAAATCAGGGCCTTGTAGCAAAATGGGGGTGGAGGTTTTTCTTTGAGGTCAACTCACTTTGGAGGAAAGTAATTATAAGCATTCATGGAAGAAGTAAGTTTGGTTGGCATAGCAATGGCAAATTTTCCAGCAGCCTTAGAAGACCATGGATTAATATTTCAAGATTTTGGTTAAAAGTGGATTCCTTGGCAACCTTCAAAGTTGGTAATGGTGAAAGAATAAGTTTTCGGAGAGATCTTTGGTTGGATTTGGTTCCTCTAAAAATCTCATTCCTAATCTTTTCTCTATCTCCACTAAACCCAAAGGTTCATTACAAGATTATTGGGATGAGATTTCAACATCTTGGACTTTTCCTTTTAAATGACTGTTAAAGGATGAAGAGGCAGAAAACTTCGAGCTTCTGACTAGAGAACTCAATCACTGTAAACTTAATTCGATTCCTAATAAAAGACGGTGGTCTTTAGAACCAAGTGGGGTTTTCTCAGTCAAGTCTCTTGTAAAGCATCTATCCTTCTCCTCCCCAATTTTTCAGCCATTAGAATCAGCCTTATGGAAGTCTAAAAGCCCTAGAAGGGTGAATATTCTGATTTGGATCATGCTGAATGGCTCTCTTAACAGCGCAGATATCCTCCAAATGAAGTTACGTACTCACTATATTTCTCCACAGGTTTTCACTCTTTGTTGGGTAAAGTCATAATCTCTCTTGCATTTGTTCTTCCATTGTGTTAACTTCAATATGTTGGGTGTACTAACCTATCCTCATTTATAATATTTCTTTTTCCATAACCTATCCTCATCTATAATATCATGGGTAAGAATTTCATTGAGTTCCGAAATAAGTTGCTGCACCTGTAGAAAGCGGGTTATAAATGATATCAGTTCAAGAATGACATATTGATCCCGAGAATCTTAGGTTTAGTGGATAGTGAGCATACAACAAAAAGAAATAAACACAAAGTTACAATAACAAGACAAATACCTCCGGAATGAAGTCAATCAGGCCATGGGGAATAACTACAACACCATAATTAATAACCAAGTTCAGAACGTTTACTAATTACATCGACAATGTAGTCTGTAACGTTTTTCAAGGTAAGCTTCTTAGCCGCAACCTGCAAAACACATTATAAATTCGATGTACCCTATAAACTAAAGCTCTATTAATAAATTAGTCAACATTCAAAACACATTATTTTTTGTCTGAAAATTTTTTCGCCTGCATACATTAAAATCCAATAAATCTCCATGAGTCAACTACAACTCGGTGGTAGAGAACAAAATTTTCAAAGCTGACAAAAAAGGCATCCGATATCAATTGGGCAATTGAATATGATATGGGATGTCAATACTTAGTTCCATTGCACCATATTAAAAGTTTCAACCTAATTCCATGAATCCTTTGTTTATCACAAATTTTCATCTTTACCCTTAAGTTTTTTTTGATATTTACCATTCCATGTAAAAATGCAAGAAGATGAAATTCTGAAACAGGATATATTAACTGACTCAACAATTTCAATTTTCATGTTTACATGAGAGTATCTGTTGCAGAGATTATTAGTTATTACTGAGACAAAATCTAGTTCTCAAAGAGAATAAACAACCCTAGGGTCGCATGTGGAGGTAAATGGCCTTTTTGACAAAGATTTCTATCTGGTAAAGCATGTGGAGATAAATGTCCTCCTTGACAAAGGTTTCTATCTTAAGTAGTTTAAATAAAGCTACCTTTGCAACAATCACCAAAGTTGAGTCTCAACGAAATATGAATTCTAAAGCAGTTACGAAGAGAAATGAGTACCTTGCAAACAGAATCAAATCCAAAACTTGTGGGGACCTCTTTGCATTGGAGATCACCATCAATAGTTTTTGGGCAACCAATCACTCGGGTTTTCAACTTCTTACTC
This sequence comes from Benincasa hispida, assembly GCF_027475165.1. Taxonomy (NCBI): domain Eukaryota; kingdom Viridiplantae; phylum Streptophyta; class Magnoliopsida; order Cucurbitales; family Cucurbitaceae; genus Benincasa; species Benincasa hispida. The sequence goes on from NC_143486.1 coordinate 56,200,768, forward strand.
CTAATTTGAAAACAATAGAAAGAAGGGGAATATAAATAACAGTCTTGCACACAAAAAAAAATGGTACACTAGAGTAATTAATTAGCTATCCTCATTCCAATTGAGCTACACGACGGGTTGTTGGAGCTAAGCGATAGATGTAGGAACTAAACGATGGAGCGGTGCTGAGGACTATGTTACGCAAGATTGATGAGCTCATCAAGACAAATGGCGTTATTGATGGAAGTCTGAAACAGAGATAGTAAGAGCTGGACGAATAAATGTTCATGCAAAGTGAGTTCGATGCATGGAGAAGACATATCAAATAGAAGGTGGATGATGCAGGGCGATGGCAGAATGAGAGGAATATGTCTGGATATGATCAAAGGAGAAGGGTGAAATGCCTATAAAAGGAACAGAACACTTCACTTTAACCCACAAACCATTTAAGTTCATAAATATCACTAAGAAAGAAGTAAGTACTCATTCATGCGTTCAACGAAGGAAAAGAAGAGCTGATCGGACGAAAGTCAAAACGGAAGCGCTAAAGGAAGCTGAGTGTACGGACAGACGCCTGGGCTAAATTCAAACGAGATGTTATTCCGGACTACTCAAGCAAATAAGTTGATTTTTGGATCAAAAGTTTTTAAATTACATGTAGATTTGGTGTGAGGGCTGCCTTAATGAAATTCTAACTCTGAAGCTGTCAAATTCAAGGATAACCGAAAGGTGCTTACCAATGTGGAAACAGTCGGGTCAGGGGGAGTGAACTCGAGACTCCGAACTATCACCAAGGAATTTCAAGGCAAAACTCTAAGGTAAACTAGTTAAGACATTTTCACACATTTTTTAAGAAGGAAATGTCTTGAGATAAGGCCTGAAAGAGTGAATAATCTAAGCTTAAAGTTCAATATTAAATAGGGTCCAGTAGAAGATTAAGGGAAACCGAGTAAACTGTGAGGAAAAAGAAATCTCAGCAGTTCACTGGGAGTGGTTTCTCCTTTTACTCTTTTAAACATATTTAGAATTAATATGTGGTAGTTCATATAATGAGATGAATATGAGGTTGGGATGGTCGAGGGGTCTATGGACCTAGAACCTGAGCCCAAAATAAATCCTTACAGGATGGTCAGGGGACCAAAGAATCTAGTTCCTGAGCCTGTGGGAAGGAAAAACCTTGAATGGGATGGTCAGATGGCCGACGAGCCTAGCTTCTGAGCCCATGAAAGGGAGAACTATGTGGACATAGGTTGATGAATATTTTTAGATGTGAAATAATAACAATCTATCGTGTGTGTAGGTTTGTGAAAAGCTTCATGGAATGATGGAGGTTTGCATTGGAAACTCGTGATATAATGCTTATGATCTGAAAAAGACTTGTATTTATGATTCCACTCACTGAGCTGTGTAAAGCTCATGGTTTATTTTCTGTGTTTCTATTGGAACTATGTGCATGGGCTATGCGCTAGGCCGGGCCTCACGTTGAGGTTAGGTGGGCAAGGACGCGCCCATGGACGAGGATGCCTTAAGCGATGCGGCTTGTGCGTGCGTTGGTGTGCTATGGAATTTGACCAAGACTTAATTAAAATATCTTATCCAAATTCTGAAAAATAGGTTCGA
>NC_143486.1:56202866-56229866 GCF_027475165.1 Benincasa hispida
CTGTTCAAGTTGTGGCTATCTAGCAGCTTCTACGATCTTTGTGAAGATTACCTACAGGTTCATGCAAAAGGAAGCACGTTGTATGGTTTCAAGGGTGGTCCTGCAGGGATCATGAAATCTAAATATGTAGAACTGAATGCACAATTTATCTACCCATATCGCATTCAGGTTAATTTTCTTGAAGTGATTTCTAGCTTTCACTTGTTAGAATTGTTAGTGTAAATATGTGTAGTCTTGATGCTAAGTGATTGCCATTTGAATGCAATTCTTGATTTAAATGCATTTTTCTTTTATCATGGTGGTTTTGATAAGATATGCAATGGGAGGGTTAAGATTGAAACTCCAGATCAGGTGAAACTCTTTCTTCTCAGAATTTTCATTTTGAGACGTCTTAGTTGTAGTCAAGGCATTAATTGACAGTTCGGTTCTATTTTCAGTTTAAGCAAGCTGAAGAAACTACTCATAAGCTTGATCTAGATGACCTTGTTGTAATTGGTGGAGATGATTCCAACACCAATGCCTGTTTCCTCGCTGAAAATTTAGGTATTTTTTAGAACTATGAAATTTGTCTATTGCCTCCCTCCTTTTTGCTCTCTTTCTCACTCTCATTGTCATATATAGATAAGCTATTATATGTTATATTTTTTGCAGAAATATAAGGTCGAGTAATTAATTACTCTAGTGTACCATTTTTTTTTTTGTCTGCAAGACTCTGTTATTTATATTCCCCTTCTTTCTGTTGTTTTCAAATTAGGAATAAGAATTTGAAAACCCGAGCGATTGGTTGTCCAAAACCTATTGATGGTGATCTCAAATGCAAAGAGGTCCCCACAAGTTTTGGATTTGATTTTGTTTGCAAGGTACTCATTTCTCTTCGTAACTGCTTTAGAATCCATATTTCGTTGAGACTCAACTTTGGTGACTGTTGCAAAGGTAGCTTTTTAAACTACTTAAGATAGAAACCTTTGTCAAGGAGGACATTTATCTCTACATGCTTTACCGGATAGAAACCTTTGTCAAGAAGGGAATTTACCTCCACATGCAACCCTAAGGTTAAGGTTGTTTATTCTCTTTGAGGACTAGATTTTGTCTCAGTAATAACTAATAATCTCTGCAACAGATACTCTCATGTAAACATGAAAATTGAAATTGTTGAGTCAGTTAATATATCCTGTTTCAGAATTTCATCTTCTTGCATTTTTACATGGAATGGTAAATATAAAAAAAAAAACTTAAGGGTAAAGATGAAAATTTGTGATAAACAAAGGATTCATGGAATTAGGTTGAAACTTTTAATATGGTGCAATGGAACTAAGTATTGACATCCCATATCATATTCAATTGCCCAAGTGATATCGGATGCCTTTTTTGTCAGCTTTGAAAAATTTGTTCTCTACCACCTAGTAGTAGTTGACTCATGGAGATTTATTGGTTTTGAATGTATGCAGGCGAAAAAATTTTCAGACAAAAAATAATGTGTTTTGAATGTTGACTCATTTATTAATAGAGCTTTAGTTTATAAGGAACATCGAATTTATAATGTGTTTTGCAGGTTGCGGCTAAGAAGCTTACCTTGAAAAACGTTACAGACTACATTGTCGATGTAATTAGTAAACGTTCTGAACTTGGTTATTAATTATGGTGTTGTAGTTATTCCCCATGACCTGATTGACTTCATTCCGGAGGTATTTGTCTTGTTATTGTAACTAATTGTGTTTATTTCTTTTTGTTGTATGCTCACTATCCACTAAACCCAAGATTCTCGAGATCAATATGTCATTCTTCAACTGATATCATTCATAATTCGCTTTCTACAGGTGCAACAACTTATTTCGGAACTCAATGAAATTCTTGTCCATGATTTTATAGATGAGGATAGGTTAGTACACCCAACATATTGAAGTTGTAACAATCCAAACAATCTGACAACATCGATTAGACCATCGGAGAATTCCAGCACTACTTTGGTTGGAAAATGCTCTCTCTTCTCTCCTCTCTCCTCTCTCCTCTCTCCCTTTCCCTCCCTCCGGCACCCTATTCTGACCTAACTCCCCATCTCCGACCAAGCTTTGCCTATTCCCACCAACGTCAACCCTCATCTGCAACCCTCGGCTCATCTATCTCTCATGGCCCATCCATCGACCCTGCCCTCCAAGCCTAACTTAGCCGTCGAAGTTATCAACTGTAAGATTAAGGACAACCACTTCTATGCCCTCATCCAAGTTGGTTCAGTAATCATAGAAGATGTGGAAGCCAAAAGCAAATTTCCTTGTCAAAATCGTAGCTACTCTGGTTTGTGGAGAACATCTCGACCCTTTCGAAACTTCCAACATCTAGCTTCTTTGTCAAAAGCGAGCAAGATGCTTCTGGTGTAACCAAGATTTCTAACATCCAAATCTATTCAAACTGGTTTTTATGATGTGTAGTGTGGCCTGCAGTTGGAGGAAGATTCTTCATTCACGTTCCATCAGGAACTCTTAATTCAGGTTGATATTCCTTACTTACCTTGTTAAATGATGCTTTGTCCCTCTTTCAAGTTGAACAGGTGACAAAAAACCTTCGCTCAGTCCCAATCTCCTATGCAGACATAGTAAGGGGAAGAATGGTTAAGCCTGTTTTTGCAGAAAAACAAAGTCTCCTGCCCCCTCAGAACACCAAAAAACAGAGCAAATCTAATTTTTGGGTTCTAACACAAAATTCTCAATCTTCATAAATGAAAGACCTCGTGGCAGAATTCAAGCTTCAAGAGGAATAAGGCAAGGTGAACCTCTTTCTCCTTTCGTATTTCTACTCGTCAGTGAAGTCCTGGATGCATTACTTTCCCAGTTTCGAGAAAAAGGCAAGTTTGAAGGTTTTATTGTTGGCAAAGATAGAATTCATGTTTCTTTGTTACAATTTGCGGACGATACTCTAATTTTCTGCCAAGATGACAAAGAAAAACTCAGCAACCAAAAGAAAATACTTGAATTATTTGAGTGGTGTTCGGGGTTGAAGGTTCATTGGGAAAAATCAGCTTTATGTGGCATCAATATAGACCATTTCAAGTTACAATCAGAAGCAGCCCTCCTAAATTGCAAGGCTATCTACCTCCCATTTATGTACCTTGGCCTTCCTTTAGGGGGGATATCCTAAGCAATTGGCTTTTTGGCAACCAGTGATCGACAAAGTCCAAAGCAAACTGGACAAATTGAAGAGATACAACCTCTCAAGAGGTGGTCGTGCCACCCTATGTGGGTCAGTTCTTTCTCATATACCAACTTACTATATGTCACTTTTTCAGATGCCCGAAAAAGTGATTCAAACTCTTACTATATGTGATTCGAACTCACTTTGCATGAACATTTATTCGTCTAGCTCTTACTATCTCTGTTTCAGATTTCCAACAATAACGCCATTTGTCTTGATGAGCTCATTAATCTTGCGTAACACAGTCCTCAGCATCGCTCCATCGTTTAGTTCCCACATCTATCGCTTAGCTCCAACAACCCGTCGCGTAGCTCAATTGTTTAGTCAACCATCTCGCGCATAGCCTATCGCTTAGCTACTGCGCAAATCGTTTACCTCCATCGTTTAGTGCTGACGCCTTATCGTCCAACGTATCCACTAATCGCTTAGCGTCATCGCCCAGCGCTCAACGTCCATCGCTTAGTATTTCGCCTATCGTCTAGCGCTATCGTCCAACTTCTACGCTTATTGTCTAGCGCTTACACTGATGTGTACTATTTTACCTATCGTATAGCCCGATAGTCTAGCACGTGACTTCTTATTGTTTGACGCAGTGTGCATCTTCACGATTGTCTAGCACATCGCTTAGCTCTGCGCATTGCTATACGATCGCCTACCTCATTGTTTAGCTCCCTTCATTGCTACACAATCAACCAGCGCCCGCCTACACAATCGCCTACCTCATCATGTAGCGCCACTCACTTGCTAGACGATCGTCTACCTCATCGTGTAGCACTGCTCATTTGCTATACGATTGTCTGCCCAGTGCCTTGCGTTCAACCTCTCGCTTTCTCTGCTCTTGCTTACGCGTTCTCAACGCATCGGCAACTTTCATGCAATGCGTTCAACTTCACAATTTCACACATGATTGTCAGGACTTAGTTTTATTTTATGTGTTTTATACCAAACGCCTGGTTTAGTAACACCTTGCACATACTTGAATTTCCATTAGTTGAATTCCAAACTTTTTGAAGAACATTTATTCAACACTTAGAGTTCTTCCTTTTTAGCATAGGGTTTCATACCTAGTCAGGTTCTTCTAGTCATTAGCTTAAACAGGCAAATAGGAATGCAGGTTTCATATCAACAATGAGAAATACATTTAATTAGAGCTGAATGAATATATGTGTATCAACCAGGTACCTTCATGATTCTGTTGCTCTTCTTTATTCATACATTTCCATACTGAAGTATTGAACCCATTGTGGTTATCTCTTTTCTCTTTGGATATGGAAGGATATTGTTTGGACAGAGTAGGCTTGTTACTCTTGGTATGTATGATCCCAAAGAAGTTTAGCTCAAGACAAGGAGGGGCATGCTTTTGCACTGTCAGTCAGTTCAAATCTTGGGATTTTTATGTCACCTGGAAGCTGGTATATTCATATTGGTAAGTGGAAATTTTTTCAACCTTCCTGCTTAAAATATATTGGGAAAATGGCTAGGGTAGTCTCTTTGTTTGTGTTTTTTTTTTCTAATATTTATAATCTTGTTAAATTACAATTTTAGTCCTTGAACTTTCAGATTTTTGTCAAAATTTTGTGTCCAATAGGTTTATGATATTTTTAACTTTTCTTAAATCATATTGATTTATTAGATATGAATTTAGGATTCTAAAATTTCAATTTTTATGTTTAGATGCATGTATTTAAAAATAAAAATATGTTGAATAGATCAAAGACGTAATAGATTCATTTTTTAAAGTTTAAGGGACTTATTAGACACAATTGAAAGCTCAGTGTAGGGATGAACACTAAAACTAACATAATAGATGCATTTTTTTTAAGATTTTCACTAAAAGTTCAGTTCAGTTAAAATCATAAGGAAACTAATTTTTTCGACTTAATTTGGTTTTTTATTTCAAAACCAAATTGAACAAACCGTGTATGTATATATGTACATATTTATCGATTTATTTATATATATATATATATTATACATTATATTTATTATATTATGTATAAAAACCAAAAATCGTTTGATAAGTTATTTGGTTTTTAGTGGGAATAAGGATTATGAGAATTAGGAAGACAATCCTATTCTTGTGAAGTAGTGATGGACGCTTATTAGAGAATAAAATAATGAGTTCTTTTGGTTATTCATGTTTCAAATTAGCCATTTTAGTCTTTGAATTTCAAGCAATAGATTTAAAAGGTCTCTCTACAAGTTCTCCTTTTTGCATGGACTTTTCCTAGCCCACGGAATTTAAATTGAAATTTTACTAGATGACTTATGTGGCAAGATGACTTGGAAGGGAAAATTTAATTTTAATATCTCCCACCTCTGTCTTCTCTCTCCCCCTCTTTATCTCCTCTTATTCTCGATCCTCCCTTTTCATTGTCAAGCTTTACACAAAATTAACTTGCAAAAAGTCATGGTAGGATGTTCTCAAAGCTCTCTTTCTGCCAACTGATACCCTACAACTTCTAACAAAAGCAACCAACTCTACATGCCCTAGCCTTCATAACTTGGTTTTTTTTTTTTTTTTTGTATTCTGTTTGGTAACTGAGTTGATTGATGTCTTAAGGAAGAGTAGTGACATGCATTGAGTTTTGTTTGTTCTTTTTCTGTGTTTTTTTTATGATTGTAAATCTCGCTTTTGTTTGGAACTTGAGTTTTACTGGATGCGTTTGAGGCCAATTGCTACTTCTGAAGGTTTTAGAGTGTTTGATTTGTGGGTTGTATGTGCGTGCAGGTGAGATCACGAAGCTGTTTCCTGATCTTTTCGGCCAACTGTCAGCAATGTTGGTGCCAAGTGATTCCAGTTCGGTGCAGGTGAATAAGAAATTGAAGATCGGAGTTGTCTAGTTTGGTGGCCAAGCACTGGGAGGGCATAATGTGAATTTTGGTCTATTTGGTAGGGTCTCATTGTGTCCACATTTATAAATCAAGAATAAATGTTTGCTTTTCTGTTCAAGTTGTGGCTATCTAGCAGCTTCTACGATATTTGTGAAGATTACCTACAGGTTCATGCAAAAGGAAGCACGTTGTATGGTATCAAGGGTGGTCCTACAGGGATCATGAAATGCAAATATGTGAACTGACTGCACAATTTATCTCTCCATACTGCAATCGGGTTAATTTTCTTGAAGGGATTTCTAGCTTTCACTTGTTAGAATTGTTAGTGTGAATATGTGCAGTCTTGATGCGAAGTGATTGCCATTTGAATGCAATTCTTGATGTAAATGTATTTTTCTTTTATCAGGGTTGTTTTGATATGATATGCAATGGGAGGGATAAGATTGAAACTCCAGATAAGGTGAAACTCTTTCTTCCCAGAATTTTCATTTTGAGACGTCTTAGTTGTAGTCAAGGCATTAATTGACAGTTCGGTTCTATTTTCAGTTTAAGCAAGCTGGAAAAACTACTCAGAAGCTTGATCTGGATGGTCTTGTTGTAATTGGTGGAGATGATTCTAACACAAATGCATGTCTCTTCGCTGAAAACTTTAGGTATTTTTCAGAACTATGAAATTTGTCTATTGCCTCCCTTCTTTTTGCTCTCTTTCTCACTCTCATTGTCATATATGGATAAGCTATTGTATGTTATTTTTATTGCAGAAATATAAGGTCGAGTAATTGATTACTCTAGTGTACCATTTTTTTTTGTGTGCAAGACTCTGTTATTTATATTCCCCTTCTTTCTGTTGTTTTCAAATTAGGAGTAAGAATTTGAAAACCCGAGCGATTGGTCGCCCAAAAACTATTGATGGTGATCTCAAATGCAAAGAGGTCCCCACAAGTTTTGGATTTGATTCTGCTTGCAAGGTACTCATTTCTCTTCATAACTACTTTAGAATTCATATTTTGTTTGGACTCAACTTTGGTGACTGTTGCAAAGTTGAAGTAGTTTCTTCAAGAATTTAAGGAAAAAATGGAATGTCGCATTCATGAGATGAGACTCTTAATAGGCTCTGCTGATGTTTATGCAGATATATTCAGAAATGATTGGTAATGTGATGGTTGATGGTCGATCTACAGGAAAATATTACCATTGTAAGTATTATGCTTAATGAAATTAAAACTAAAAATAGTTCTGATCTGCTGAATGTTCATAATAACTGAATTATTGACATTACAAGTATTTCAAGTTCAGATATGTCTACTTTTTTAAAATATATATTTATAAATAAATAAATAATATCAATAATAAAGCCCATCTTGTTGCTTCATCTGTAAAAAACAGAGCACTTCTCTCTGCTCAATTTTATTAACCTTCTCTATTTAATCTACCTAATGTGAGATTGTACTTTTTCATTGTTGTGATGTTGATACCTTTTTGTTTCTCACTCAAATTTCAAGTTTATTATCATATGGCATTAACAGTGTACATATATCCACAGTTGGACGGCTTATGGGTCGTGCTGTTTCTTACATTACATTGGAGTGTGCTTTGCAAACTCATCCAAATATTACTATTATTGGAGAAAAGGTAGCTGCTTTATTTAAACTACTTAAGATAGAAACATTTGTCAAGGAGGACATTTATCTCCACATGCTTTATAATGTGTTTTGCAGGTTGCGGCTAAGAAGCTTACCTTGAAAAACGTTACAGACTACATTGTCGATGTAATTAGTAAACGTTATGAACTTGGTTATTAATTATGGTGTTGTAGTTATTCCTGAGGGCCTGATTGACTTCATTCCAGAGGTATTCGTCTTGTTATTGTAGCTAATTGGGTTTATTTATTTTGGTTGCACGCTCACTATCCACTAAACCCAAGATTCTCGGGATCAATGTGTCATTTTTGAACTGATATCATTTATAACCCACTTTCTACAGGTGCAGCAGCTTATTTCGGAACTCAATGAAATTCTTGCCCATGATATTATAGATGAGGATAGATTATGGAAAAAGAAATATTATAGATGAGGATAGGTTAGTACACCCAACATATTGAAGTTGTAACCATCCAAACAATCTTACTACATCGATTAGACCACCTGAGAATTCCAACACTGCTTTGGCTCGAAAATGCTCTCTTTTCTCTCCTCTCTCCCTTTCCCTCCCTCCGGCACCCTATTCCGACCTAACTCCCCGCCCTCTCCCCATCTCCGACCAAGCTTTGCCTATTCCCACCAACATCAACCCTCATCTGCAACCCTCGGCTCATCTATCTCTCATGGCCCATCCATCGACCCTGCCCTCCAAGCCTAACTTAGCCGTCGAAGTTATCAACTGTAAGATTAAGGACAACCACTTCTATGCCCTCATCCAAGTTGGTTCAGTAATCATAGAAGATGTGGAAGCCAAAAGCAAATTTCCTTGTCAAAATCGTAGCTACTTTGGTTTGTGGAGAACATCTCGACCCTTTCGAAACTTCCAACATCTAGCTTCTTTGTCAAAAGCGAGCAAGATGCTTCTGGTGTAACCAAGATTTCTAACATCCGAATCTATTCAAACTGGTTTTTATGATGTGTAGTGTGGCCTGCAGTTGGAGGACGATTCTTCATTCACGTTCCATCAGGAACTCTTAATTCAGGTTGGTATTCCTTCCTTACCTTGTTAAATGATGCTTTGTCCCTCTTTGAAGTTGAACAGGTGACAAAAAACCCTCGCTCAGTCCCAATCTCCTATGCAGACATAGTAAGGGGAAGAATGGTTAAGCTTGTTTTTCCAGAAAAACAGAGTCCCCCTCCCCTTCAGAACACCAAAAAACAGAGCAAATCTAATGTTTGGGTTCTAACTCAAAATTCTCAATCTTCAAAAAATGGAAGACCTCGTGGCAGAATTCAAGCTTCAAGAGGAATAAGGCAAGGTGACCCTCTTTCTCCTTTCTTGTTTCTACTAGTCAGTGAAGTCCTAAATGCATTACTTTCCCAGTTTCGAGAAAAAGGCAAGTTTTGAAGGTTTTATTGTTGGAAAAGACAGAATTCATGTTTCTATTTTACAATTTGCGAATGATACTCTAATTTTCTGCCAAGATGACAAAGAAAACTCAGCAACCTAAAGAAAATACTTGAATTATTTGAGTGGTGTTCGGGCTGAAGGTTAATTGGGAAAAATCAGCTTTATGTGGTATCAATATATACCATTTCAAGTTACAATTAGAAGCAACCCTCCTAAATTTCAAGGCTGTCTACCTCCCATTTATGTACCTTGGCCTTCCTTTAGGGAGATACCCTAAACAATTAGCTTTTTGGCAACCAGTGATCGACAAAGTCCAAAGAAAACTGGACAAATGGAAGAGATACAACCTCTTAAAAGGTGGTCGCGCCACCCTATGTAAGTCAGTTCTTTCTCATATACCAACTGACTATATTATAAGCATTAATGGAAGAAGTAAGTTTGGTTGGCATACCAACGGAAAATTTTCCAGCAGCCTTAGAAGCCCATTGATTAATATTTCAAGATTTTGGTTAAAAGTGGATTCCTTGGCAGCCTTCAAGGTTGGTAATGGTGAAAGAATAAGCTTTTGGAAAGATCCTTGGTTGGATTTGGTTCCTCTAAAAATCTCATTCCCTAATCTTTTCTTTATCTCCACTAAACCCGAGGGTTCATTACAAGATTATTGGGATGATTTCAACATCTTGGACTTTTCCTTTTAGAAGACTGTTAAAGGATGAAGAGGCAGAAAACTTCCAGCTTCTGATTGGAAAACTCAGTCACTATAAACTTAATTCGATTTCTGATAAAAGACGGTGGTCTTTAGAACCAAATGGGGTTTTCTTAGTCAAGTCTCTTGTAAAGCATCTATCATTTTCCTCCCCAATTGGCCAGCCATTAGAGTCAGCCTTATGGAAGTCTAAGAGCCCTAGAAGGGAGAATATTCTGATTTGGATCATGTTGAATGGCTCTCTTAACAGCGCAGATATCCTCCAAAGAAAGTTACCTACTCTCTATATTTCTCCACAGGTTTGCATTCTTTGTTGGGTAAACACATAATCTCTCTTGCATTTGTTCTTCCAGTATGTTTTTGGAGAATTTTGTTGGACATCTCTCTTCAATTGCTTTAATGTCAGCTGGGTTCTTGATAATGATTTTAAGGTTAATGTGCTTCAACTCTTGATCGGGCCACGTTTGAAGAAGAAGCCAAGACTATTTTGGACCAACGCAGTTAAAGCTTTGTTATAAAAAATTTGGTTTGAAAGAAATCAAAGAGTATTTCAAGACAAAGCTTCTTCTAGTTCCGCTAAATTTGATATCGCCCATATCAACGCCTCCTTCTGGTGCTCGCTTTCCAAAGCTTTTCAAGACTTCTCTTTACAAGATATCAACCTCAATTGGAAAGCCTTTATTTTCCCACTCTCTTGATTTTGTAACAGCATAGTGATGGTTATTATTTTCAGTTTAACTTTTAGATAATCATTTGGTTGTAAACCTTGTCTTTTGCAAGGTCCTCTTCATTTTGTACTTAGCTTTGGATTCTAGTCTTTCTTGGAGATGATGAGAATGCTAGGGAGATGTCAACCTAGTTAAGATGTCCTAGTGCATTTGTTGATCCGTTTTGTGCTTTTTAGTGTGCTTGATTGTAATGCACTTTATGTTTATTTCCTTCTTGTCACTTTTAACATCTTTCATTATCTTAATAAAGTGGATTTTTTTTGTTCAAAAAAAAAAAAAGAGATAGGTTATGGAAAAAGAAACTTACTACTCAATCTCATCACTTTTTTGAATTTTTCCCACAAGCAATCCAAGAACAATTGTTGCTTGAAAGAGATCCACACGGCAATGTCCAGGTAATTGTTTTTTCTTTTTGTTTTATACATGTCTTTCCAAACTGAGTTGGAAAAGAGAAGGCAAGAAGGTGCATATAATGGGCGGCCAATTCAAGGAGTAGTCACATTTCTTTGGGTACTTATTCTATTCGTGCTTGAACTTTTGCCATTTTACTTAAACGCTCCTGTTTAATAATTTAGTGATAACACATATTATATTTAGCACTTGGGTAGTAGGCAAATCAGTTGAGATCTAAAAAGCATGCATGTTGGTAAATGCATTAAGATCTTTTAGATTCATATTTGATAATTAGGGGCACCAAGTATCTAGACTTCCATTATGAACTCGTAAAGCAAATGGCCAATTAAGTGATGGGTTAGGCTTACAGCTAATTGACTTTCAAATGTAAACTTACGAATGATACGAACAAATGGCCATGAGATAATACAAAAAAAATTGTACTTTGCTGGTTAGTGCTTTGTATGTTATCTCTGTTTATTTCTTATTTTGACTTATAGGTACGAAGGGATGTGTGGTTTACCCACGAACTTTGATTCAACTTATTGCTATGCTTTGGGTTACACTGCTGGAGCTCTCCTCCCGAGTGGAAAAACTGGACCAATATCATCGATCTGTCTGTTCCACTTCTGGTACCTTCTGATCATTTTAGTCTCTAACCTTTTAACCATTCATTCTTTTTCTTGTTATCAGTTTCCTCCATAGATTTTTTCCTCGTTTCTATTACTTATAAGTTAGTTATGCATACTTGGTAGGAAATTTGGCTGCTCCAGTTAAAGATTGGATGGCTGGCGGAACTGCATTCACTTCGTTAATGGACGTGGAGAGGAGACACGGTATGATTTCTTCATGAAAACGTGCATTCCTGTTCTCATGTTTTTTTGAGTAACACGTTAATAATTTTTTTTCTAGAATATTTTTTATGGGGAGTAAGAGGGGAAATGACAAACAGAGTATCAACAATCCAGCTAAAATGAGAACAATGGAGTTCACTAGAAGAAAAAAAAAAAAAGAAAGATGAAAAAAAACTCCCCAATCTATATTAAAAAGACATTAGTTTTCTAGTTGATGAAACTTAAAAGTTATCTTTTTTTCTTTTTTTGAGTATCCAAATATCTTACTAGTTACTAACACATTACTATAAAGACTAGTCCAAAGTGCATGTAAGATCAGAAAAACAAGCATAAAAGTGAAGTATCATCATGTAAAAGTGGAGTATCTTTTCTCTTAACAATTTTGAAAGGCTTTGGATTGATAGAACATTTTCATGAAGTCTATTTTAATATTTATCATTTGATGATCTCTTTCTAAAGGTAGATTTTGTTTGGCAGGTAAGTTCAAACCTGTGATCTCGAAGGCAATGGTGGAATTAGATGGTAATATCATCTCTTTCTAGAGCAAATTACGTTTCCTATAATCTCTTTCCCAGCCTTATAATTCACGCCGCTCCATTTGTCATGTGAAGAGGTCAGATCAGAATCCTACCATTAATTATGCAAGTTCAAATCTAAAAGAAGAATGGAGCAGGTGATCTGGATTTAGGTATCTTACACAACCAAATTGATGAAAATCGAACCTATTTTTCAGAATTTGGATAAGATATTTTAATTAATTCTCGGTCAAATTCCATAGCACACCAACGCACGCACAAGCCGCATCGTTTAAGGCATCCTCGCCCATGCGCGCGTCCTTGCCACCTAACTTCAACGTGAGCCCCGGCTAGCGCATAGCCCATGCACATAGTTCCAATAGAAACACAGAAAATAAACCACGAGTTTTACAAAGCTCAATGAGTGGAATCATAAATACAAGTCTTTTTCAGTTCATAAGCATTATATCACGTGATTCCAATGCAAACCTTCATCATTCCATGAAGCTTTTCACAAACCTACACACACGGTAGATAATTAACATTTCACATCTAAAAATATTCATTAACCTATGTGCACATAGTTCTCCCTTTCATGGGCTCAGAAGCTAGGCTCGTCGGCCCTCTGACCATCCCATTCAAGGTTTTTCCTTCCCACAGGCTCAGGAACTAGACTCTTTGGTCCGCTGACCATCCTGTAAGGATTTATTTTGGGCTCAGGTTCTAGGTCCATAAACCCCCGACCATCCCAAACTCATATTCATCTCATAATATAAACTACCACATATTAATTCTAAATTTGTTTAAAAGAGTAAAAGGAGAAACCACTCACAGTGACCTGCTGAGATTTCTTATTCCTCACAGTTTACCCGGTTTCCCTTACTCTTCTGCTCGACCCTATTTCAGATTTAACTTTAAGCTTAGATTATTCACTCTTTCGGGCTTTATCTCAAGACATTTCCTTCTTAAAAAATGTGTGAAAATGTCTTAACTAGTTTACCTTAGAGTTTTGCCTTGAAATTCCTTGGTGATAGTTCGGAGTCTCGAGTTCACTCCCCCTAACCCGACTGTTTCCACACTGGTGAGCACCTCTCGGTTTTCCTTGAATTTGACAGCCTTAAATTTAGAATTTCATTAAGGCAGCCCTCACACCAAATCTACATTCAATTTAAAAACTTTTGTTCCAAAAATCACCTGATTTGCACGAGTAATCCGGAATAACTTCTCATTTGAATTTAGCCTAAGCGTCTATCCATACACTCAGCTTCCTTCAGCGCCTCTGTTTTGACTTTCGTCTAATCAGCGCCTCTTTTCCTTCGTTCAATGCACGAATGGCTCTTACTTACTCTTTTCTTAGTGATCTTTATGAACTTAAATGGTTTGTAGGTTAAAGTGTAGTGTTCTGCTCCTTTTATAGGCATCTCACCCTTCTCCTTTACCCGACACCTCCTCCTTTGATCATATCCAGGCGTATTCCTCTCATTCTGCCAACGCCCAGCCTTATCCACCTCCTATTTGATATGTCTTCTTCATGCATCGAACTCACTTTGCATGAATATTTATTCGTCCAACTCTTACTATCTTTGTTTTAGACTTTCGTCGATAACGCCATTTGTCCTAATGAGCTCATCAATCTTGCGTAACGCAGTCCTCAGCACCGCTCCATCGTTTAGTTTCTACATCTATCGCTTAGCTCCAACAGCCCATCGTGTAGCTCAATCATTTAGTCAACGATCTCGCGCATAGCCTATCGCTTAGCTACTGCGCGCATCATTTACCTCCATCGTTTAGCGCTGAGGCCTTATCGTCCAACGTATCCACTAATCGTTTAGCGTCATCGCCCAGCACCCATTGCTTAGTACTTCGCCTATCGTCTAGCGCTATCGTCCAGCTTCTACGCTTATCGTCCAGCGCTTACACTGATCATGTAGTACTTTGCCTATCGTATAGCCCGATCGTCTAGCACGTGACTTCTCATCGTTTGACGCCGCGCGCATCTTCACGATCGTCTAGAGCATCGCTTAGCTCCGCGCATTGCTATACGATCGCCTACCTCATTGTTTAGTTCCCCGCATTGCTACACAATCGTCCAGCGCCCGCCTACACGATCACCTACCTCATCGTGTAGCGCCACTCACTTACTAGACGATCATCTACTTCATCGTGTAGCACTGCTCATTTGCTACACAATTGTCTGCCTAGTGCCTTGCGTTCAACCTCTTGATTTCTCTACTCTTGCTCACGCGTTCTCAACGCATGGGCGACTTTCATGCAATGCGTTCAACTTCACAATTTCACACATGATTGTCCCTGACTTAGTTTTATTTTATGCGTTTTATACCAAACGCCTGGTTTAGTGTTAACCTTGCACTTAGTTAAATTTCCATTAGTTAAATTCCAAACTTTTTGAAGAACATTTATTCAACACTTAGAGTTCTTCCTTTTTAGCATAGGGTTTCATACCTAGTCAGGTTCTTTAGTTATTAACTTAAACAGGAAAATAGGAATGCAGGTTTCACATCTACAATGGGAAATATATTTAATTAGAGCTGATTGGAAATGTGTATCAACCAAGTATCTTCATGATTCTGTTGCTCTTCATTATTCGTGGTTATCTCTTTTCTCTTTGGATACGGAAGGATATTGTTTGGACAGAGTAGGCTTGTTACTCTTGTATGAATGAACCCAAAGAAGTTTAGCTCAAGACAAGGAGGGGCATGCTTTTGCACTGTCAGGTCAGTTCAAATCTTGGGATTTTTATGTCACGTGGAAGCTTGTATATTCATATTGGTAAGTGGAAATTTTTTCAACCTTCCTGCTTAAAATATATTGGGAAAATGGCTAGGGTAGTCTCTCTGTTTGTGTTTTTTTTTCTAATACTTATAATCTTGTTAAATTACAATTTTCGACCTTGAACATTCATGTTTTTGTCAAAATTTTGTGTCTAATAGCTTTATGATATTTTTAACTTTTCTTAAATCATATTGATTTATTAGATATGAATTTGGGATGCTAAAATTTCAATTTTTATGTTTAGATGCATATATACGTAATAGATTCATTTTTTAAAATTTAAGGGACTTATTAGACATAAAATTGAAAGCTCAGTGTAGGGATGAATACTAAAACTAACATAATAGATGCATTTTTTTAAAATTTTTACTAAAAGTGTCAGTTTAAAATCACAAGGAAACCAAATTTTTCGGTTTAATTTGGTTTTTGATTTCAAAACCAAATTAAACAAAACCGTGTATGTATATATATATTTATCTATTTATTTATATATATTATACATTATATTTATTATATTATGTATAAAAACCAAAAATCGTTTGATAAGTTATTAGATATGAATTCAGGATTCTAAAATTTCAATTTTTATGTTTAGATGCATGTATTTAAAAATGAAAATATGTTGAATAGATCAAAGACGTAATAGATTTATTTTTTAAAGTTTAAGGGACTTATTAGACACAATTGAAAGCTCAGTGTAGGGATGAACACTAAAACTAACATAATAGATGCATTTTTTAAAAAATTTTTACTAAAAGTTCAGTTCAGTTTAAAATCACAAGGAAACCAAATTTTTCGGTTTAATTTGGTTTTTGATTTCAAAACCGAATTAAACCAAACCGTGTATGTATATATATATTTATCTACTTGTTTATATATATTATACATTATATTTATTATATTATGTATAAAAACCAAAAATCATTTGATAAGTTATTTGGTTTGTAGTGGGAATTAGGATTGAAGAATTAGGGAGACAATCCTATTCTTGTGAAGTAATGATGGACGCTTATTAGAGAACAAAATAATGAGTTCTTTTGGTTATTCATGTTTCAAATTAGCCATTTTAGTCTTTGAATTTTAAGAAATAGATTTAAAAGTTCCCTCTACAAGTAGATTCATTAAATTTAAATAGAAAATTTACTAGATGACTTATGTGGCAAGATGACTTGGAAGGGAAAATTTAATTTTAATATTTCCCTCCTCTCTCTTCTTTCTCCCCCTCTCTATCTCCTCTTATTCTCAATCCAACCTTTTCATTGTCAAGCTTTACACAAAATTAACTTGCAAAATGTCATGGTAGGATGTTCTCAAAGCTCTCTTTCTGCCAACTAATACCCTACAACTTCTAACAAAAGCAACCAACTCTACACGTCCTACCCTTCATAACGTGTTTTTTTTTTTTTTTGTATTCTGTTTGATAACTGAGTTGATTGATGTCTCAAAGGAAGAGTAATGACATGCATTGAGTTTTGTTTGTTCTTTTACTGTGTTTTGCTTATGATTGTAAATCTTGCTTTTGTTTGGAACTTGAGTTTTACTGAATGCATTTGAGGCCAGTTGCTACTTCTTAAGGTTATGGAGTGTTTGAGTTGTGGGTTATATCAGCGTGCAAATGAGATCACGAAGCTGTTTCCTGATCTTTTCGGCTAACCGTCGGCAATGTTGGTGCCAACTGATTCCAGTTCGGTGTAGGTGAATAAGAAATTGAAGATCGGAGTTGTCTAGTTTGGTGGCCAAGCACTGGGAGGGCATAATGTGATTTCTGGACTATTTGGTAGGGTCTCATTGTGTCCACATTTAGAAATCAAGAATAAATGTTTGCTTTTCTGTTCAAGTTGTGGCTATCTGGCAGCTTCTACGATCTTGGTGAAGATTACCTACAGGTTCATGCAAAAGGAAGCACGTTGTATGATTTCAAGGGTGGTCCTGCAAGGATCATGAAATGTAAACATGTAGAACTGAATATGTGCAGTCTTGATGCGAAATGATTGCCATTTGAATACAATTCTTGATTTAAATGCATTTTTCTTTCATCATGGTGGTTTTGATAAGATATGCAATGGGAGGGTTAAGATTGAAAGTCCAGATCAGGTGAAACTCTTTCTTCTCAGAATTTTCATTTTGAGACGTCTTAGTTGTAGTCAAGGCATTAATTGACAGTTCGGTTCTATTTTTAGTTTAAGCAAGCTGAAGAAACTACTCAGAAGCTTGATTGGATGGCCTTGTTGTAATTGCTGGAGATGATTCCAACACAAATGCTTGGCTCCTCGCTGAAAACTTTAGGTATTTTTCAGAACTATGAAATTTGTCTATTGCCTCCCTCCTTTTTGCTCTCTTTCTCACTCTCATTGTCATATATGGATAAACTATTATATGTTATTTTTATTGCAGAAATATAAGGTTGAGTAATTAATTACTCTAGTATACCATTTTTTTTTTTTGTGCAAGACTCTGTTATTTATATTCCCCTTCTTTCTGTTGTTTTTAAATTAGGAGTAAGAATTTGAAAACCCGAGCGATTGGTTGCCCAAAACCTATTGATGGTGATCTCAAATGCAAAGAGGTCCCCACAAGTTTTGGATTTGATTCTACTTGCAAGGTACTCATTTCTCTTCATAACTACTTTAGAATTCATATTTCGTTTGGACTCAATTTTGGTGACTGTTGCAAAGTTGAAGTAGTTTCTTCAAGAATTCAAGGAAAAAATGGAATGTCGCATTCATGAGATGAGACTCTTAATAGGCTCTGCTGATGTTTATGCAGATATATTCAGAAATGATTGGTAATGTGATGGTTTATGGTCGATCTACAGGAAAATATTACCACTTTAAGTATTTTGCTTAATGAAATTAAAACTAAAAATAGTTCTGATATGTTGAATGTTCATAATAACTGAATTATTGACATTACAAGTATTTCAAGTTTAGATATGTCTACTTTTTCAAAATATATATTTATAAATAAATAAATAGTTCTGATATGTTGAATGTTCATAATAACCAGTGAGACAGAGGCCAGGAGGACTCCTTAATCCACTGCCAGTGTCGGAGTGGAAGTGGGAGCATATTGCCATGGATTTTCTATTTGGATTACCTCGTACTGCTGGTGGACATGATAGTATATGGGTAATAGTAGATAGACTCAACAAGACAGCGCGAATTTTACCGATTAAAGCGACGTCTACACTAGATCAGCTAGCTAAGCTATACGTCGATAAGATTGTGAGTCAGCATGGAGTGCCAGTGTCCATAGTTTCATATAGGGATAGTGTGCAGAAAGCAATGGGAACAAAGTTGAAGTTTGGTACAGCGTTTCATCCTCAGACAGATGGTCAGTCAGAGAGGACCATCCAGACCTTAGAAGACATGTTGAGAGCATGTGTCCTTCAGTTTAAGGGAAGTTAGGATACCCACTTATCACTTATGGAGTTTTCTTATAATAACAGCTATCAGTCTAGTATCGGCATGGCACCATTCGAGGCTTTGTATGGCAGACCATGCAGAACTCCTGTATGCTGGAACAAAGTGGGAGAGCGAAAGCTAGTTGGTCCTGAGTTGGTACAAGTTACGTCAGACAACATTAAGTCGATTAGAGAAAACCTGAAGATAGCTCAAGATCGACAGAAGAGCTATGCAGATAAACGACTAAGAGACTTACAATTCCAGGTTAGAGATCAGGTTTTCTTAAAGTTATCTCCGTGGAGAGGTGTTCTTCGCTTTGGGAGGAAAGGTAAGGTGAGTCCTAGATATATTGGTCCTTATCGGATAATAGAACGAGTTGGACCAGCATCCTATAGACTTGAGTTGCCAGCAGAACTTGCCCGAATACATGATGTTTTCCATGTGTCCATGTTGAGGAAATATATTCCAGATCCGTCACATGTGTTGCAAGCACAATCGATTGAGCTCAAAGAAGACTTGAGTTATAAAGAGGAAGCAGTTCAGATCCTCGACAGAAAGGAGCAAGTTTTGAGGAACAAAACGATCCCACTCATGAAGGTCCTTTGGAGACATCACGGAGTGGAGGAGGCAACCTGGGAGTCAGAAGACCAGATGAGAAGGAGTTACCCGACACTCTTCACCTAAGGACTTCTAAATTTCGAGGACGAAATTTCATAAGAGGGAGGTAAGTTGTAAACCCGAGACTTTCCTTGGATTATTTGCTCTTGTCACACATTGTAGGATGTTGGATTTAAGTTATTGTTGTTCCATTGTTGAAGAAAATGACAAAGCTTTTGGTTGAAGTTGTCTTTAATAATTTTGGAATTTATAAATAAAGAAAAGAAAAGAAAGGGAATAAAGAAAAAGAAAAGAAAAGGAAAAGGAAAAAGGAAAAAAAAAAGAAAGAAAATGAAAGAAATTGGAAACCCATTCGGTGCTTAGGGTTTAAAGTGAGAACCCACTCATTTCAGCCCATTTCTCCATCATTTCCCATTATATTTTCAGAGCATTTCGAGAGAGAGAGTGAAGGAGGAGGAAGAAGAAGTTGCTGCTGGTTGGAGGTTGAAGAAGGGAGGAAAAGCTCATGCAAGTGCAACCAAGGAAGAATTTGGGTTCAACCTACCTATCTCTGGTTTTTAAGTCGGTTTGAGCTACACAAGAAGAACTAAGAGGTGAGGCCTGGCTTTCTGTTAAGTTAATGGTTTTTGAAAAGGAAAACATAGCACAGAATTTTCGTGCAAATAAGAAGGATCTCTGCTTTTTTCTGGTTTTTCGAACATTCTGGGGTGTACAGGTTGGATTAGAAGCTCAATTGAGTATGGTTGGAAAGCTTATTCAATTTCCTATAACTTTCATGAAGAATTCGGGAGCCAAAAATGACTAGAAGTAGGTTTAATTTCAGGAGAAATGTAGAGGGTAGCAGAGAAGCACGAATCTGTATTCACTGTGTTCGAGGGATTTCTGGACAAATTCGTTGAGAATCTCGTTTTTATTACTTCAGATAAGTTGTAGAGAGTTCCAAAATGAAGAGTTTGATATATAGTACATTAATTTTGGTCAAGTATTGAGGAAGTTATGAGTGTTGGAAGTTAGGGTATTGAATCTGGAAAATCTGGAAAGAAAATGTGAAGTGTGATTTTATTTCTAGAATTTAGAATTCATGAGCATGGAAAGACAAGACGATTTATAGTTCTGATGCTCGGTTTCGGTTGTTTGACAGGCCAAGAGGAAATAGGCCGAGTCTATAGACCGGGGAACTAGCCAAGACTGTGAGTGACAAAACAAATTTCAAAAATGATTTCTAAATTGTAATTTATGCTTAAATGGTTTACATGCTTGAATATGAACTTATGAATGATACATGATTTCTATGAATGGTTTCAAGCATAAGTTTTGAGCTTAGATTTTCTATTGAGGTTTATATACGAGCACGTAATTATTAACTTCTTGAAAAGTAGTTGAAACAATACCATTTAAGGTAAAGTATGTATTAGCGAGTGCTATTTAAAGATTTTCAGTTTTTCACGAGCAAGCAGAGTAAGTTTGAGTTTTACGAAAGATAAAGATAAGCATGCATGTTTTAATGTTTTCATGTTGTTTTATGAAACTTTTAGTGACTACATGACTGAGATATTGAGCCCGAGGCTATATGGTACCGTGTGCACACAGGTTATATTCCGTTGTTGACGTTGAGTGTACTTCGTGACAACAATGCTGCCGGGAGCGTTGGGTAGGCCCCACTACGACAAACACGATAGGAGTGCTGGGCGGGCCCCACTACATCGTAGAGCTAGTAAACATTGGTTGTACTGGGCGTGCCCTACACAACGTTGATTTGTCATGTTAGTTAAAATGTTTTATATACTTGATATGCCTTGCTAGATTTTAATGACATACTTGCAGAATATTTGAGAAAGCTTTTAGCGTTACACGTTTATGTTTAATGCTTTGATTGAACAGATTTATACGTTTAAAGGTTTATCACGTGTTCTGATTTGCAGATTTACAGTTTTAAATTTAGTCACTCATTGGGCTTCGTAGCTCATTCTTTCAAAATGTTTTCCCACTTTTCAGGTAGAGATCGAGCTCCCGGTGCCTGATAATTGCCAAAGTCTGTTTTCTCCTAAAAACTTCCAGATCAAGCTTCATACGTGGGTGGAGTTGTACATTGTGTCTGTTTATATTGTAAATGTCTTTGTAAGAACTGGGTAGTTTATGGTTGTGTAAGCACTAGATGTCGTGGTTGTGTAAACCCCAGTTGGATATGTTTTTGGTTGTGATATCTCTACCAGGTTATTTTCCAAACCGAGTTATGTCAGGACTGCACTTCATGTGTATCTAAAGGTTTTCAGGGATTCCGCTGTGTTGTGTTACATGTAAAGTATTTTATATATAAGATTAGTATGTTTATCAGGTTCAACGATTCAGCAGGGTCAATAGGTATCGTTAGAGGAGGGCGATGTCTGTTGGCTTCACGCCATCTCCCTGACTAAGCTAGCAGGTAGTCTAGGAGAGGGTGTGACAGTAGACATGCTGGAACAATTTCTAGAGAAGAACCTTATTCAGCTACCAGAATGCAAGGGACCGGAACAACCAGGAAAAATAGATGATCCTAACTACTGCAATTATCATTGGGTCATTAGCCACCCAAAGGAAAAGTGCATCGTATTGAATGGGCTAATTCTGAAGTTGGCTCGTGAAAAGAAGATTGAGCTAGATTTTGATGAAGTAGCTCAAACAGATCATGCCACAGTAGTGACAACTTCAAGTGTTCCAACATTGCCTGCGTCTTATTATCAAAGAGAAAACATGATCTAGTTTGGAACCTTCGAGCCTATAGTTTTTCGGTTCCAACAAGAGACTCAAACGACAGACTCCCAAAAGAAAGATGAGCCTGTTGAAGATTGAACAACAAAGGGTAGATCCTCGTGACTTTTCGAAAGAGAAGATAGCAAAATTCCATCAAAAAAGAGTTGCATTCTTATCGAAGCTATAGAAGAGGGAATAAGACTCATAAAAAGAAAGGCAAAAAGATGGCATGGAAGCCTAAGACTGCTTAAGAAGAGGATAAGGACTTCCCTGAACTTCAATGGTCGGTAACTTTGGCAAAAAATTTTCCAAGAAGCTTCCTCCATAACCATCTAGATGAAGTATCAAAAGTTATTGCATGTCATGCTTTCAACATAGCGAAATTTGACAACAATCATATAACTACTGAAGAAGTCGATGATTCAAAAGTAATTGAGCAAAGAATTTCTATCTTTGATTGTATCAAGCCTTCAACTAATCGATCTCAGTCTTCCAAAGATTGAGTATGGCCATGATAGAAGAAGAAAGCCAATTTCCATCTTCTACTGCAACTCGAAATTCAGCTTTCCAGAGGCTAAGTATCTTCACATCAAAGAAAGATCGACCTTCAACATTTTCTTTTGATTGTCTTAAGATGAAAAGCGATCAACATAAAAGAAAGATGAAAACATTAAAGGTAGAACCATTTCATGAAAAAAAGAACGACGAGAAGATTCACAGTCGTGTCCTTTCACGCATGAAGAGAAAGTTGTCTATTGATATAAATAAAAAAGGTTCATTGATGGTGAAGCAAAAGCTCATCATATTGATAAATCCTACAATGAAGAGGATGATCAAAGCCATGATAACATAAGAGCTTCTGAAGTTTAAATGTAGAAGTTTCTCATCGCAAGAGCCTAAACTGCATGTTGCTCCTGGTCTGCATGAACTTAAAAGGTGAACAACCCTAAAGAAAAACAAACTTTGTATGAACTACGTTATGACTTGATCCCTATCATTCTAAAGGGTATGTAGGCAACTTAAAGAAATTTAAGTTCAATCACATGAAAAAAAAAAAAAAAAAAATTGAACTACGTAATGTCTTAATTCCTTTCTTCAAGGGTACCACAACTACCTAAGTATGACACTTTAAAATTGATGTTGTTCGTTTCCATTATAGAATAACACTCCAAAATGAAGATGGTTCTGTTGAGAGCAACACATAAATTTGAAGATGTCCATCTCTACTTGGGGCAACACGACAAATTGAAGATGTTCATCCCTCGTAAAAAAGGTAACCAATAAATTAAAGGCTTAACTTGGAATGACGCTTCGCTTCCTCTTCAAACTCAAGTTTGGAGGCTTCACCACTCCTTCTTCAAAGTCAAGTTTGGATGCTTCACTACTTCCTTTTCGATGTTTGGGTTTGAGGCGACTTCTCTACTTCCCCTCCAAAATGTTCTTCTCTAACCTCTCTAAAATATTGGTGTAGCTTTACTCCCTCCAAAATGTTAGTGCAGCTCCGTCTCTTCTCCAAAATGTTGATGCAGCTCCGCCTAGTCTAACATGTTGTTGCAGCTTTGCCTTCTCTACAAAAATGTTGGTGTAGTTCCACCTCATCTCCAAAAATCGTCTTGTTCTCCTGGCTTCACCTCATATGCGAGATCAAGTCCGATCTTCCTGGCTTCACCTTATATGCAATATCAAGTTTGGTTCTCCTGGTTTCGCCACATATGTGAGATCAAGTTCGGTCCACCTAGGTCTGCCTCATATGCGAGATAAAGTCTGGTCCGCCTAGCTCTGCCTCATTTGTAGGATCGCATCTGGTCTTTATGGCTCCGCCTCATATGCGAGATCAAGTCTGATCCACCTGGCTTCACCTCATATGTGAGATCGAGGCCGACCCTCTACATAGTCAAATATGGTTTGCCTTGTTCTGCTTCATCTGTGTGATCAAGTCCAATCTACCAATTTTGCGTTCGGTCTGCCCATCTTTGCTTTATATGAAAGATCAGGTCGCGCACTAAGATTGAAGCCAATAGAAGGCAGAGATCAAAGCCTAAGTATTGAGCTTGAAACCAACGACGCATTCAAATCAAGGACCGAAGCTAAGATCGACGGAATCCTCAAATCGGGCACTAAGATTGAAACTAATAAAAGGTGGAGATCAAAGTTGATTGAGCACTGAGTTTGAAACTTATGGAATGTTCAAGTCAAAGGCTCAGCCAGAATCGACGAAATCCTCAGGTCGCGCACTAAGATCGAAGCCAATGAGGGTGGAGATCAAAGTCGGTAGAGTACTGAGTTTGAAACCTACGGAATGTTCAAGTTAAAGACTCAAGCCAAAATCGACGGAATACCCAGGTCGCACACTAAGATCGAAGTCGATAGAGGGCAGAGATTAAAGTCGGTTGAGCACTGAGTTTGAAACTGATGGACTGTTCAAGTCAAAGACTCAAGTCAAGACCAATGGGATCTGCAGGTCGCACACTAAGATTGAAGCCAATAGGGGGCAAAGATCAAAGTTAGTTGAGCACTGAGTTTAAAACTGACGGAATATTCAAGTCAAAGACTCAAGTCAAGACCAATGGGATCTGCAGGTCGCACACTAAGATTGAAGCCAATAGGGGGCAAAGATCAAAGTTAGTTGAGCACTGAGTTTAAAACTGACGGAATATTCAAGTCAAAGACTCAAGCCAGGACCCGACAGGATCCTCAAGTCGCGCACTATCGAAACCAATAGAGAGCAGAGATCAAATTCAGTAGAGCACTAAGTTTGAAATTGACGGAATGTTCAAGTCAAAGACTCAAGCCAAAATCGAAGGAATCCTCAGGACGCACACTAAGATCGAAGCCAATAGAGAGTAGAGATCAAAGTCGGTTGAGTAGTGAATTTGAACCGACAAAATGTTCAAGTCAAAGTCTCAAGAAAAAACTGATGGAATCCTCAGGCTGCACACTAAGATCGAAGCCAATAGAGGGCAGAGATACAAGTCGGTTTAAGCACTGAGTTTGAAACCAACAGAATGTTCAAGTCAAAGACTCAAGTCAAGACCAATGGAATCCTCGAGTCTTACACTAAGATTGAAGCCAATAAGAGGCGGAGATCAAAGCTGGTTGAGCACTGAGTTTGAAACCGATGGAATGTTCAAGTCAAACACTCAAGCCAAAACCGACGGAATCCTCAGGTCGTGCACTAAGATCGAAACCAGTAAAGGGTAGAGTTCAAAGTCGGTCGAGCATTGAGTTTGAAACCAACAGAATGTTCAAGTCAAAGACTTTCAAGATCGACAGAATCCTCAAGTCATGCACTAAGATCAAAGCTAATAGTGGGCAAAGATCAAAGCCGGTTGAGTAGGGAGTTTGAAATCGACAGAATGTTCAAATCAAAGACTCAAGCCAAAACCGACAGAATTTTCAGGTCGCGAACTAAGATTGAAACCAATAAAACACAGAGATCCTCAAGGACTTATGAAAAAATCGTGAGGTTGCAAACTGAGATCATGCTTGCAAAAACCCAAAACTACCTCTCGTCCTATTTGTAGTTTCAAAAAAAAAAAGAAAAAGAAAAAAAAAAAAGGAACAATGGGGGCAAGTTAGTAAACTTGAAAAAAAAATCCTTCAAGATTAAAAGAAGAAAGAAGTGAGAAGTAAATAATTAAAAAAAATGGGGTTTAAGTGTAAAAAACGGGGGGAGTGTAGAAAAAAGAAAGGAAAAAACAAGAAATAAAACAAATAAAACAAATAAAAAATGGAAAACAAAAAGAAAAGAAAAGTTAAAGAAAAAAGAAAAAAGAAAAAAGAAAATAAGAAAAGAAAATAAGATGAAAGAAAGAAAAGAGAGAGAGAAAATTTGAGGATGAGGGGATGAAGATACGGATTTGAGGTCTTATTTATAGAGGTTTTGTCAAATTCCATGACAAATTAAAAAAAATTAATTTAAATTATTAGATTTTATTAGATTTGAATTTATCCTAATTTCAAATTAAATGGAAAAAAAATCAAATTAAGTTTTTATTTAATTTGATTTTATTAGATTTTGTCTTCAAATTTATCTTCAGATTTGGACATATTCCAAATTTTATTCAAAATCAAATTTAAATTATGGATAAAATCTCAAATTAAAATTTGGTCATATTTCAAATTTTACTCAAAATCAAATTATTCAAGTTTGAGATTAGATGATAGATAAAATCTCAAATTAAAAATTGGACATATTCTAAATTTGATTCAAAATCAAATTTAAGTTATGGATAAAATCTCAAATTAAAATTTGGGCATATTTCAAATTTTATTCAAAATCAAAATTTTCAACTTTGAGATTAAATTGTAGATAAAATCTCAAATTAAATTTTGGGCATATTCCAAATTTTATTTAAAATCAAAATTAAGTTATGAATAAAATCTTAAATTAAAATTTGGTTATATTCCAAATTTCATTCAAAATCAAATTATTCATCGAGATTCAATTGTAGATAAAATCTCAAAATAAAATTTGGGCATATTTCAAATTTTATCTCAAATCTAAATCATCCAAATTTAGACTTTTATCCTCAAGTCAAATTAAATTAAGGATAAAATCTCAAATTGATGTAAAATTCAAATTTGGGCATCTTCCAATTTTTATATCATATTCATCTAAATTTAGGTTCTTATCTCTACTTTCAAAACAAGTTGGGGTAAAATTTGAAATTAAAATTTGGACATATTCCAAATTTTATCCCAAATTCGAGTTAAACTTATGTACTAAATTCATAGTTTGATTGACACATCAATAGGTCAAATTCAAGAACAAACATATTTAAATTTCAATTCCAACTCTATATTTTTCGAGATTCATCCACCCATATATGTGCATAAATCTCGAAAAGAAACCTTTATTGAAGGAGAAAATTTGGACCAATCATAGATTGTCACGTCATTTACTAAATTAATGAGGAAATTCCAAATAATTGAATTTTGCGAATTTCGATGATGCCACATGTTTTTCGTCTTGACCGATGGATCGAATAAAATTAATTTGGTCCAATTTGATATTATAATTTGGGCAAAAATATAATTGAGCCTAAAAATAGACTTGATTTGGTTCAAATATCAAATTAGACCCAAATCCAACTAATTGAGCCCAAGGGGAGGCCTATGGACGCTGACTAAGCCTAAGTCTACAAAGCCCGCCAGAGAACTCTATAAATAGAGGAGCTTTTTACA
>NC_143486.1:56230366-56253698 GCF_027475165.1 Benincasa hispida
TCCACATGCTTTATAATGTGTTTTGCAGGTTGCGGCTAAGAAGCTTACCTTGAAAAACGTTACAGACTACATTGTCGATGTAATTAGTAAACGTTCTGAACTTGGTTATTAATTATGGTGTTGTAGTTATTCCTGAGGGCCTGATTGACTTCATTCCAGAGGTATTCGTCTTGTTATTGTAGCTAATTGGGTTTATTTATTTTGGTTGCATGCTCACTATCCACTAAACCCAAGATTCTCGGGATCAATGTGTCATTTTTGAACTGATATCATTTATAACCCGCTTTCTACAGGTGCAGCAGCTTATTTCGGAACTCAATGAAATTCTTGCCCATGATATTATAGATGAGGATAGATTATGGAAAAAGAAATATTATAGATGAGGATAGGTTAGTACACCCAACATATTGAAGTTGTAACCATCCAAACAATCTTACTACATCGATTAGACCACCTGAGAATTCCAACACTGCTTTGGCTCGAAAATGCTCTCTTTTCTCTCCTCTCTCCCTTTCCCTCCCTCCGGCACCCTATTCCGACCTAACTCCCCGCCCTCTCCCCATCTCCGACCAAGCTTTGCCTATTCCCACCAACGTCAACCCTCATCTGCAACCCTCGGCTCATCTATCTCTCATGGCCCATCCATCGACCCTGCCCTCCAAGCCTAACTTAGCCGTCGAAGTTATCAACTGTAAGATTAAGGACAACCACTTCTATGCCCTCATCCAAGTTGGTTCAGTAATCATAGAAGATGTGGAAGCCAAAAAGCAAATTTCCTTGTCAAAATCGTAGCTACTTTGGCTTGTAGAGAACATCTCGACCCTTTCGAAACTTCCAACATCTAGCTTCTTTGTCAAAAGCGAGCAAGATGCTTCTGGTGTAACCAAGATTTCTAAAATCAGAATCTATTCAAATTGGTTTTTAAGATGTGTATTGTGGCCTGCAGTTGGAGGACGATTCTTCATTCACGTTCCATCAGGAACTCTTAATTCAGGTTGGTATTCCTTCCTTACCTTGTTAAATGATGCTTTGTCCCTCTTTGAAGTTGAACAGGTGACAAAAAACCCTCGCTCAGTCCCAATCTCCTATGCAGACATAGTAAGGGGAAGAATGGTTAAGCCTGTTTTTCCAGAAAAACAGAGTCCCCTGCCCCTTCAGAACACCAAAAAACAGAGCAAATCTAATGTTTGGGTTCTAACTCAAAATTCTCAATCTTCAAAAAATGGAAGACCTCGTGGCAGAATTCAAGCTTCAAGAGGAATAAGGCAAGGTGACCCTCTTTCTCCTTTCTTGTTTCTACTAGTCAGTGAAGTCCTACATGCATTACTTTCCCAGTTTCGAGAAAAAGGCAAGTTTTGAAGGTTTTATTGTTGGAAAAGACAGAATTCATGTTTCTATTTTACAATTTGCGAATGATACTCTAATTTTCTGCCAAGATGACAAAGAAAACTCAGCAACCTAAAGAAAATACTTGAATTATTTGAGTGGTGTTCGGGCTGAAGGTTAATTGGGGAAAATCAGCTTTATGTGGCATCAATATATACCATTTCAAGTTACAATTAGAAGCAACCCTCCTAAATTGCAAGGCTGTCTACCTCCCATTTATGTACCTTGGCCTTCCTTTAGGGGGATACCCTAAACAATTAGCTTTTTGGCAACCAGTGATCGAAAAAGTCTAAAGAAAACTGGACAAATGGAAGAGATACAACCTCTTAAAAGGTGGTCGCGCCACCCTATGTAAGTCAATTCTTTCTCATATACCAACTGACTATATTATAAGCATTAATGGAAGAAGTAAGTTTGGTTGGCATACCAACGGAAAATTTTCCAGCAGCCTTAGAAGCCCATTGATTAATATTTCAAGATTTTGGTTAAAAGTGGATTCCTTGGCAGCCTTCAAGGTTGGTAATGGTGAAAGAATAAACTTTTGGAAAGATCCTTGGTTGGATTTGGTTCCTCTAAAAGTCTCATTCCCTAATCTTTTCTTTATCTCCACTAAACCCGAAGGTTCATTACAAGATTATTGGGATGAGATTTCAACATCTTGGACTTTTCCTTTTAGAAGACTGTTAAAGGATGAAGAGGCAGAAAACTTCCAGCTTCTGATTGGAAAACTCAGTCACTATAAACTTAATTCGATTCCTGATAAAAGATGGTGGTCTTTAGAACCAAATGGGGTTTTCTCAGTCAAGTCTCTTGTAAAGCATCTATCATTTTCCTCCCTAATTGGCCAGCCATTAGAATCAGCCTTATGGAAGTCTAAGAGCCCTAGAAGGGAGAATATTCTGATTTGGATCATGCTGAATGGCTCTCTTAAGAGCGCAGATATCCTCCAAAGAAAGTTACCTACTCTCTATATTTCTCCACAGGTTTGCATTCTTTGTTGGGTAAACACATAATCTCTCTTGCATTTGTTCTTCCAGTATGTTTTTGGAGAATTTTGTTGGACATCTCTCTTTAAGTGCTTTAATGTCAGTTGGGTTCTTGATAATGATTTTAAGGTTAATGTGCTTCAACTCTTGATCGGGCCACGTTTGAAGAAGAAGCCAAGATTATTTTGGACCAACGTAGTTAAAGCTTTGTTATAAAAAATTTGGTTTGAAAGAAATCAAAGAGTATTTCAAGACAAAGCTTCTTCAAGTTCCGCAAAATTTGATATCGCCCATATCAACGCCTCCTCCTGGTGGTCGCTTTCCAATGCTTTTCAAGACTTCTCTTTACAAGATATCAACCTCAATTGGAAAGCCTTTATTTTTCCGCTCTCTTGATTTTGTAACAGCATAGTGATGGTTATTATTTTCAGTTTAACTTTCAGATAATCATTCGGTTGTAAACCTTGTCTTTTGCAAGGTCCTCTTCATTTTGTACTTAGCTTTGGATTCTAGTCTTTCTTGGAGATGATGAGAATGCTAGGGAGATGTCAACCTAGTTAAGATGTCCTAGTGCATTTGCTGATCCGTTTTGTGCTTTTTAGTGTGCTTGATTGTATTGCACTTTATGTTTATTTCCTTCTTGTCACTTTTAACATCTTTCATTATCTTAATGAAGTGGATTGTTTTTTGTTCAAAAAAAAAAAAAAGAGATAGGTTATGGAAAAAGAAACTTACTACTCAATCTCATCACTTTTTTGAAATTTTCCCATAAGCAATCCAAGAACAATTGTTGCTTGAAAGAGATCCATACGGCAATGTCGAGGTAATTGTTTTTTCTTTTTGTTTTATAGATGTCTTTCCAAACTGAGTTGGAAAAGAGAAGGCAAGAAGGTGCATATAATGGGCGGCCAATTCAAGGAGTAGTTACATTTCTTTGGGTACTTATTCTATTCATGCTTAAACTTTTGCCATTTTACTTAAATGCTCCTGTTTAATAATTTAGTGATAACACATATTATATTTAGCACTTGGGTAATAGGCAAATCAGTTGAGATCTAAAAAACATGCTTGTTGGTAAATGCATTAAGATCTTTTAGATTCATATTTGATAATTAGGGGCACCAAGTATCTAGACTTCCATTATGAACTCGTAAAGAAAATGGCCAATTAAGTGATGGGTTAGGCTTACAGCTAATTGACTTTCAAATGTAAACTTACGAATGATACGAACGAATGGCCATAAGATAATACGAAAAAAATTGTACTTTGCTGGTTAGTGCTCTGTGTGTTATCTCTGTTTATTTCTTCTTTTGACTTATAGGTACGAAGGGATGTCTGGTTTACCCACGAACTTTGATTCAACTTATTGCTATGCTTTGGGATAAACTGCTGGAGCTCTCCTCCAGAGTGGAAAGACTGGACCAATATCATCAATTTGTCTGTTCCACTTCTGGTACCTTCTGATCATTTTAGTCTCTAACCTTTTAACCATTCATTCTTTTTCTTGTTATCAGTTTCCTCCATAGATTTTTTCCTCGTTTCTATTACTTATAAGTTAGTTATGCATACTTGGTACGAAATTTGGCTACTCCAGTTGAAGATTGGATGCCTGGCGGAACTACATTGACTTCGTTAATGGATGTGGAGAGGAGACACGGTATGATTTCTTCATGAAAACGTGCATTCCTGTTCTCATGTTTTTTTGAGTAACACGTTAATAATTTTTTTTTCTAGAATATTTTTTATGGGGAATAAGAGGGGAAATGACAGACAGAGTATCAACAATCCAGCTAAAATGAGAACAATGGAGTTCACTAGAAGAAAAAAAAAAGAAAGATGAAAAAAAACTCCCCAATCTATATTAAAAAGACATTAGTTTTCTAGTTGATGAAACTTAAAAGTTATCTTTTTTCTTTTTTTGAGTATCCAAATATCTTACTAGTTACTAACACAATACTATAAAGACTAGTCAAGGTGCATGTAAGATCAGAAAAACAAGGATAAAATTGGAGTATCATCATGTAAAAGTGGAGTATCTTTTCTCTTAACAATTTTGAAAGGCTTTGGATTGATAAAACATTTTCATGAAGTTTATTTTAATATTTATCATTTGATGATCTCTTTCTAAAGTTAGAATTCGTTTGGCAGGTAAGTTCAAGCCTGTGATCAAGAAGGCAATGGTGGAACTAGATGGTAATATGATCTCTTTCTAGAGCAAATTACGTTTCCTATAATCTCTTTCCCAGTCTTACAGTTCACGCCGCTCCATTTGTCATGTGAGGAGGTCAGATCAGAATCCTACCATTAATTATGCAAGTTCAAATCTAAAAGAAGAATGGAGCAGGTAGTCTGGATATAGGTATCTTACACACCCAAATTGATGAAAATCGAACCTATTTTTCAGAATTTGGATAAGATATTTTAATTAAGTCTCGGTCAAATTCCATAGCACACCAACGCACGCACAAGCCGCATCGTTTAAGGCATCCTCGCCCATGCGCGCGTCCTTGCCACCTAACTTCAACGTGAGCCCCGGCTAGCGCATAGCCCATGCACATAGTTCCAATAGAAACACAGAAAATAAACCACGAGTTTTACAAAGCTCAATGAGTGGAATCATAAATACAAGTCTTTTTCAGATCATAAGCATTATATCACGAGTTTCCAATGCAGACCTCTATCATTCTATGAAGCTTTTCACAAACCTACACACACGGTAGATAGTTATGATTTCACATCTAAAAATATTCATCAACCTATGTCCACATAGTTCTCCCTTTCATGGGCTCAAAAGCTAGGCTCGTCGGCCCTCTGACCATCCCATTCAAGGTTTTTCCTTCCCACAGGCTCAGGAACTAGACTCTTTGGTCCCCTGACCATCCTAGAAGGATTTATTTTGGGCTCAGGTTCTAGGTCCATAAACCCCCGACAATCCCAAACTCATATTCATCTCATAATATAAACTACCACATATTAATTCCAAATATGTTTAAAAGAGTAAAAGGAGAAACCACTCACAGTGACCTGCTGAGATTTCTTTTTCCTCACAGTTTACCCGGTTTCCCTTACTCTTCTGCTAGACCCTATTTCAGATTTAACTTTAAGCTTAGATTATTCACTCTTTCGGGCCTTATCTCAAGACATTTTCTTCTTAAAAAATGTGTGAAAATGTCTTAACTAGTTTACCTTAGAGTTTTGTCTTGAAATTCCATGGTGATAGTTCGGAGTCTCAAGTTCACTCCCCCTGACCCAACTGTTTCCACACTGGTGAGCACCTCTCGGTTTTCCTTGAATTTGACAGCCTTAAAGTTAGAATTTCATTAAGGCAGCCCTCACACCAAATCTACTTTCAATTTAAAAACTTTTGGTTCAAAAATCACCTGATTTGCACGAGTAATCCGGAATAACTTCTCGTTTGAATTTAGCCTAGGCGTCTATCCGTACACTCAGCTTCCTTCAGCGCCTCTATTTTGACTTTCGTCTAATCAGCGCCTCTTTTCCTTCGTTCAATGCACGAATGGCTCTTACTTACTCTTTTCTTAGTGATCTTTATGAACTTAAATGGTTTGTAGGTTAAAGTGTAGTGTTCTGCTCCTTTTATAGGCATCTCACCCTTCTCCTTTACCCGACACCTCCTCCTTTGATAATATCCAGGCGTATTCCTCTCATTCTGCCAACGCCCAGCCTCATCCACCTCCTATTTGATATGTCTTCTTCATGCATCGAACTCACTTTGCATGAATATTTATTCGTCCAACTCTTACTATCTCTGTTTTAGACTTTCGTCGATAACGCCATTTGTCCTGATGAGCTCATCAATCTTGCGTAACGCAGTCCTCAGCAACGCTCCATCGTTTAGTTTCTACATCTATCACTTAGCTCCAACAGCCCATCGTGTAGCTCAATCATTTAGTCAACGATCTCGCGCATAGCCTATCACTTAGCTATTGCGCGCATCATTTACCTCCATCGTTTAGCACTGAGGCCTTATCGTTCAACGTATCCACTAATCCTTAGCGTCATTGCCCAGCACCCATTGCTTAGTACTTCGCCTATCGTCTAGTGCTATCGTCCAGCTTCTACGCTTATCGTCTAGCGCTTACACTGATCGTGTAGTACTTTGCCTATCGTATAGCCCGATCGTCTAGCACGTGACTTCTCATCGTTTGACGCCGCGCGCATCTTCACGATCGTCTAGAGCATCGCTTAGCTCCGCGCATTGCTATACGATCGCCTACCTCATTGTTTAGTTCCCCGCATTGCTACACAATCGTCCAGCGCCCGCCTACACGATCACCTACCTCATCGTGTAGCGCCACTCACTTACTAGACGATCATCTACTTCATCGTGTAGCACTGCTCATTTGCTACACAATTGTCTGCCTAGTGCCTTGCGTTCAACCTCATGATTTCTCTGCTCTTGCTCACGCGTTCTCAACGCATGGGGACTTTAATGCAATGCGTTCAACTTCACAATTTCACACATGATTGTCCCTGACTTAGTTTTATTTTATGCGTTTTATACCAAACGCCTGGTTTAGTGTTAACCTTGCACTTAGTTAAATTTCCATTAGTTAAATTCCAAACTTTTTGAAGAACATTTATTCAACACTTAGAGTTCTTCCTTTTTAGCATAGGGTTTCACACCTAGTCAGGTTCTTTAGTTATTAGCTTAAATAGGAAAATAGGAATGCAGGTTTCACATCTACAATGAGAAATATATTTAATTAGAGCTGATTGGAAATATGTGTATCAACCAGGTATCTTCATGATTCTGTTGCTCTTCATTATTCGTGGTTATCTCTTTTCTCTTTAGATACGGAAGGATATTGTTTGGACAGAGTAGGCTTGTTACTCTTGTATGAATGAACCCAAAGAAGTTTAGCTCAAGACAGGGAGGGGCATGCTTTTGCACTATCAGTCAATTCAAATCTTGGGATTTTTATGTCACCTGGAAGCTGGTATATTCATATTGGTAAGTGGAAATTTTTTCAACCTTCCTACTTAAAATATATTGGGAAAATGGCTAGGGTAGTCTCTCTGTTTGTGTTTTTTTTTCTCTAATATTTATAATCTTGTTAAATTACAATTTTAGTCCTTGAACTTTCAGATTTTTGTCAAAATTTTGTGTCCAATAGGTTTATGATATTTTTAACTTTTCTTAAATCATATTGATTTATTAGATATGAATTTAGGATTCTAAAATTTCAATTTTTATGTTTAGATG
The DNA here is from genome assembly GCF_027475165.1 of Benincasa hispida. Taxonomy (NCBI): domain Eukaryota; kingdom Viridiplantae; phylum Streptophyta; class Magnoliopsida; order Cucurbitales; family Cucurbitaceae; genus Benincasa; species Benincasa hispida. The sequence goes on from NC_143486.1 coordinate 56,237,966, forward strand.
CATGTATTTAAAAATAAAAATATGTTGAATAGATCAAAGACGTAATAGATTCATTTTTTAAAGTTTAAGGGACTTATTACACACAATTGAAAGCTCAGTGTAAGGATGAACACTAAAACTAACATAATAGATGCATTTTTTTAAAATTTTTACTAAAAGTTCAGTTCAGTTTAAAATCACAAGGAAACCAAATTTTCCGGTTTAATTTGGTTTTTGATTTCAAAACCGAATTAAACCAAACCGTGTATGTATATATATATTTATCTACTTATTTATATATATTATACATTATATTTATTATATTATGTATAAAAACCAAAAATCGTTTGATAAGTTATTTGGTTTGTAGTGGGAATTAGGATTGAAGAATTAGGGAGACAATCCTATTCTTGTGAAGTAATGATGGACGCTTATTAGAGAACAAAATAATGAGTTCTTTTGGTTATTCATGTTTCAAATTAGCCATTTTAGTCTTTGAATTTTAAGAAATAGATTTAAAAGTTCCCTCTACAAGTAGATTCATTAAATTTAAATAGAAAATTTACTAGATGACTTATGTGGCGAGATGACTTGGAAGGGAAAATTTAATTTTAATATTTCCCTCCTCTCTCTTCTTTCTCCCCCTCTCTATCTCCTCTTATTCTCAATCCAACCTTTTCATTGTCAAGCTTTACACAAAATTAACTTGCAAAATGTCATGGTAGGATGTTCTCAAAGCTCTCTTTCTACCAACTAATACCCTACAACTTCTAACAAAAGCAACCAACTCTACACGTCCTACCCTTCATAACGTGTTTTTTTTTTTTTTTTTTTTGTATTCTGTTTGATAACTGAGTTGATTGATGTCTCAAAGGAAGAGTAATGACATGCATTGAGTTTTATTTGTTCTTTTACTGTGTTTTGCTTATGATTGTAAATCTTGCTTTTGTTTGAAACTTGAGTTTTACTGAATCGTTTGAGGGCAGTTGCTACTTCTTAAGGTTATAGAGTGTTTGACTTGTGGGTTATATGAGCGTGCAGATGAGATCACGAAGCTGTTTCCTAATCTTTTCGGCTAACCGTCGGCAATGTTGGTGCCAACTGGTTCCAGTTCGGTGTAGGTGAATAAGAAATTGAAGATCGGAGTTGTCTAGTTTGGTGGCCAAGCACTGGGAGGGCATAATGTGATTTTTGGACTATTTGGTAGGGTCTCATTGTGTCCACATTTATAAATCAAGAATAAATGTTTGCTTTTCTGTTCAAGTTGTGGCTACCCGACAGCTTCTACGATCTTGGTGAAGATTACCTACAGGTTCATGCAAAAGGAAGCACGTTGTATGGTTTCAAGGGTGGTCCTGCAGGGATCATGAAATGTAAACATGTTCTGCACAATTTATCTACCCATATCGCAATTAGGTTAATTTTCTTGAAGGGATTTCTAGCTTTCACTTGTTAGAATTGTTAGTGTAAATATGTGCAGTCTTGATGCGAAGTGATTGCCATTTGAATACAATTCTTGATTTAAATGCATTTTTCTTTCATCACGGTTGTTTTGATAAGATATGCAGTAGGAGGGTTAAGATTGAAAGTCCAGATCAGGTGAAACTCTTTCTTCTCAGAATTTTCATTTTGAGACGTCTTAGTTGTAGTCAAGGCATTAATTGACAGTTCGGTTCTATTTTTAGTTTAAGCAAGCTGAAGAAACTACTCAGAAGCTTGATTGGATGGCCTTGTTGTAATTGCTGGAGATGATTCCAACACAAATGCTTGTCTCCTCGCTGAAAACTTTAGGTATTTTTCAGAACTATGAAATTTGTCTATTGTCTCCCTCCTTTTTGCTCTCTTTCTCACTCTCATTGTCATATATGGATAAACTATTATATGTTATTTTTATTACTGAAATATAAGGTCGAGTAATTAATTACTCTAGTATACCATTTTTTTTTTGTGTGTAAGACTCTGTTATTTATATTCCCCTTTTTTCTGTTGTTTTCAAATTAGGAGTAAGAATTTGAAAACCCGAGCGATTGGTTGCCCAAAACCTATTGATGGTGATCTCAAATGCAAAGAGGTCCCCACAAGTTTTGGATTTGATTCTACTTGTAAGGTACTCATTTCTCTTCATAACTACTTTAGAATTCATATTTCGTTTGGACTCAATTTTGGTGACTGTTGCAAAGTTGAAGTAGTTTCTTCAAGAATTCAAGGAAAAAATGGAATGTCGCATTCATGAGATGAGACTCTTCATAGGCTCTGCTGATGTTTATGCAGATATATTCAGAAATGATTGGTAATGTGATGGTTGATGGTCGATCTACAGGAAAATATTACCACTATAAGTATTTTGCTTAATGAAATTAAAACTAAAAATAGTTCTGATATGTTGAATGTTCATAATAACTGAATTATTGACATTACAAGTATTTCAAGTTCAGATATGTCTACTTTTTTAAAATATATATTTATAAATAAATAAATAATATCAATAATAAAGCCCATCTTGTTGCTTCATCTGTAAAAAAACAGAGCACTTCTCTCTGCTCAATTTTATTAACCTTTTCTATTTGATCTACCTAATGTGAAATTGTACTTTTTCATTGTTGTGATGTCGATACCTTTTTGTTTCTCACTCAAGTTTCAAGTTTATTATCATATGGCATTAACAGTGTACATATATCCACAGTTGGACGACTTATGGGTCGTGCTGCTTCTCACGTTACACTGGAGTGTGCTTTGCAAACTCATCCAAATATTACTATTATTGGAGAAAAGGTAGCTGCTTTATTTAAACTACTTAAGATAGAAACCTTTGTCAAGGAGGACATTTATCTCCATATGCTTTACCAGATAGAAATCTTTTTCAAGAAGGGCATTTACCTCCACATGCAACCCTAAGGTTAAGGTTGTTTATTCTCTTTGAGGATTAGATTTTGTCTCAGTAATAACTAATAATCTCTGCAACAGATACTCTCATGTAAACATGAAAATTGAAATTGTTGAGTCAGTTAATATATCCTGTTTCAGAATTTCATCTTCTTGCATTTTTACATGGAATGGTAAATATCAAATAAAACTTAAGAGTAAAGATGAAAATTTGTGATAAACAAAGGATTCATGGAATTAGGTTGAAACTTTTAATATGGTGCAATGGAACTAAGTATTGACATCCCATATCATATTCAATTGCCTAAGTGATATCGAATGCCTTTTTTGTCAGCTTTGAAAAAGTTGTTCTCTACCACCTAGTTGTAGTTGATTCACGGAGATTTATTGGTTTTGAATGTTTGCAGGCAAAAAAAATTTCAGACAAAAAATAATGTGTTTTGAATGTTGACTCATTTATTAATAGAGTTTTAGTTTATAGGGTACATCGAATTTACATTGTGTTTTGCAGGTTGTGGCTAATAAGCTTACCTTGAAAAACGTTACAGACTACATTGTCGATGTAATTAGTAAACGTTCTGAACTTGGTTATTAATTATGGTGTTGTAGTTATTCCCGAGGGCCTGATTGACTTCATTCCGGAGGTATTTGCCTTGTTATTGTAGCTAATTGGGTTTATTTATTTTTGTTGTATGCTCACTATCCACTAAACCCAAGATTTTCGGGATTAATATGTCATTCTTGAACTGATATCATTTATAACCCGCTTTCTACAGGTGCAGCAGCTTATTTCGGAACTCAATGAAATTCTTGCCCATGATATTATAGATGAGGATAGATTATGGAAAAAGAAATATTATAGATGAGGATAGGTTAGTACACCCAACATATTGAAGTTGTAACAATCCAAACAATCTTACTACATCGATTAGACCACCTGAGAATTCCAGCAATGCTTTGGCTCGAAAATGCTTTCTCTTCTCTCATCTCTCCCTTTCCCTCCCTCCGGCACCCTATTCCGACCTAACTATCCGCCCTCTCCCCATCTCCAACCAAGCTTTGCCTATTCCCACCAACCTCAACCCTCATCTGCAACCCTCGGCTCATCTATCTCTCATGGCCCATCCAACGACCCTCCCCCCAAGCCTAACTTTTCCGTCGAAGTTATCAGCTGTAAGATTAAGGACAACCACTTCTGTGCCCTCATCCAAGCTGGTTCAGTAATCATAGAAGATGTTAAGCCAAAAAGAAAATTTCTTTGTCAAAATCGTAGCTACTTCGGTTTGTGGAGAACGTCTCGACCCTTTCGAAACTTTAAACATCTAGCTTCTTTGTCAAAAGCGAGCAAGATGCTTCTGGTGTAACCAATATTTCTAAAGTCAGAATCTATTCAAACTGGTTTTTAAGATGTGTATTGTGGCCTGCAGTTGGAGGACGATTCTTCATTCACGTTCCATCAGGAACTCTTAATTCAAGTTGATATTCCTTCCTTACCTTGTTAAATGATGCTTTGTCCCTCTTTGAAGTTGAACAGGTGACAAAAAAACCCTCGCTCAGTCCCAATCTCCTATGCAGACATGTTGGTTGGATCATGCTGAATGGCTCTCTTAACAGCACATATATCCTCCAAAGGAAGTTACGTACTCACTATATTTCTCCACAGGTTTTCACTCTTTGTTGGGTAAAGTCATAATCTCTCTTGCATTTGTTCTTCCATTGTGTTTTTGTAGAATTTTGTTGGACATCTCTCTTCAAGTGCTTTAATGTCAGCTGGGTTCTTGATAATGATTTTAAGGTTAATGTGCTTCAACTCTTGATCGGGCCACGTTTGAAGAAGAAGCCAAGACTACTTTGGACCAACGCAGTTGAAGCTTTATTATCAGAAATTTGGTTTGAAAGAAATCAAAGAGTATTTCAAGACAAAGCTTCTTCTAGTTCCGCTAAATTTGATATCGCCCATACCAACGCCTCCTTCTGGTGCTCGCTTTCCAAAGCTTTTCAAGACTTCTCTTTACAAGATATCAACCTCAATTGGAAAGCCTTTATTTTCCCGCTCTCTTGATTTTGTAACAGCATAGTGATGGTTATTATTTTCAGTTAAACTTTCAGATAATCATTCTGTTGTAAACCTTGTCTTTTGCAAGGTCCTCTTCATTTTGTACTTAGCTTTGGATTCTAGTATTTATTGGAGATGATGAGAATGCTAGGGAGATGTCAACCTAGTTGAGATGTCCTAGTGCATTTGCTGATCCGTTTTGTGATTTTTAGTGTGCTTGATTGTATTGCACTTTATGTTTATTTCCTTCTTGTCACTTTTAACATCTTTCATTATCTGAATGAAGTGGATTGTTTTTTGTTCAAAAAAAAAAAGATAGGTTATGGAAAAAGAAACTTACTACTCAATCTCATCACTTTTTTTAATTTTTCCCATAAGGAATCCAAGAACAATTGTTGCTTGAAAGAGATCGACACGGCAATGTCTAGGTAATTGTTTTTTCTTTTTTTTTTATACATGTCTTTCCATGAAACTGAGTTGGAAAAGAGAAGGCAAGAAGGTGCATATAATGGGCGGCCAATTCGAGGGGCAGTCACATTTCTTCGGGTACTTATTCTATTCGTTCTTGAACTTTTGCTGTTTTACTTAAACGCTCCTGTTTAATAATTTAGTGATAACACATATTATATTTAGCACTTGGGTAGTAGGCAAATCAGTTGAGATCTAAAAAACATGCATGTTGGTAAATGCATTAAGATCTTTTAGATTCATATTTGATAATTAGGGGCACCAAGTATCTAGACTTCCATTATGAACTCGTAAAGAAAATGGCCAATTAAGTGATGGGTTAGGCTTACAGCTAATTGACTTTCAAATGTAAACTTACGAATGATACGAATGAATGGCCATGAGATAATACGAAAAAAATTGTACTTTGCTGGTTAGTGCTCTGTGTGTTATCTTTGTTTATTTCTTCTTGTGACAGGAAAGCCCATAAGGAACATCTGAGGATTTTTCTACAGACACTACGTGATAAACAGTTGTACGCTAAGTTCAGCAAATGTGAGTTCTGGTTGAAACATGTAGTGTTCTTAAGGCATGTAGTTTCAGCGGACAGAGTTAGTGTTGATCCGCAAAAAGTGGAAGTTGTTGTCAACTGGGAGAGACCAACTAGTGCAACAGAGGTACGTAGTTTCCTAGGCCTGGCTGGATACTACATATGTTTTGTTGAGGATTTCTCACGATTAGCATTAACTTTGATAGCTTTGACAAGGAAGAATGCTAAGTTTGAGTGGTTGGATAAATGCGAACAGAGTTTCGTGGACCTGAAGAAGAGATTAGTGACAGTGCCTATTCTGACACTTCCTATAACAGGGAAGGAGTTTGTGATTTATTGTAACACTTCGAGGCAAGGATTAGGTTGCATGCTTATGCAGGAAGGGAAGGTAATAGCTTATGCTTCAAGGCAGTTGAAGAAGCATAAGTGTAATTACCCTACCCATGATCTTGAGCTAGCAGCAGTTGTTTTAGCACTGAAGATCTGAAGACATTATTTATTCGGTGAGAAATGCCACATTTTCACAGATCATAAGAGCCTGACGTATATCTTTGATCAGAAAGAGCTGAATTTGAGACAGAGGCGATGGCTAGAACTGATTAAAGACTATGACTGTACCATTGAATACCATCCGGGTAAGGTGTTAGTGGCTGATGCATTAAGTAGGAAGTCGAGACTTCCGAAAAGTGCCTTGTGTGGTATTCGAGCAACCTGGCTAAGTGAGTTAAGAGGTTTCAGGGCGGTTGTGACTGCAAAGAGTTTAGGGAGTCTTTTAGCTCAATTTCAGGCTAGGTCTTCTCTAGTAGCAGAGATTGTGAGAAGACAGCCAGAAGATAGTAATTTACAAAAGATGCTTGCAAAGTTCAAGCAAGGCTCAGAAGCAGAATTTGAGTTGAGAGCAGACGAAGCCATAGTTAAGCAGAAAAGACTATGCGTTCCGAGTATTAGTGAGCTTAAGGGTGCTATACTAGAGGAAGCTCACAGTTCAGTTGATGCTATGCATCCAGGAAGCACCAAGTTGTACGGAACTTTGAAGAAAACTTATTGGTGGCCTGGTATGAAGCGAGAGATAGTCGAATATGTTGATAAATGTTTGATCTGCTAACAGGTTAAACCAGTGACACAGAGGCCAGGAGGACTCCTTAATCCACTGCTAGTGCCGGAGTGGAAGTGGGAGCATATTGCCATGGATTTTCTATTTGGATTACCTCGTACTGCTGGTGGACATGATAGTATATGGGTAATAGTAGACAGACTCAACAAGACAGCGCAATTTTTACCGATTAAAGCGACGTCTACACTAGATCGCTAGCTAAGCTATACGTCGATAAGATTGTGAGTCAGCATGGAGTGCCAGTGTCCATAGTTTCATATAGGGATAGTGTGCAGAAAGCAATGGGAACAAAGTTGAAGTTCGGTACAGCGTTTCATCCTCAGACAGATGGTCAGTCAGAGAGGACCATCCAGACCTTAGAAGACATGTTGAGAGCATGTGTCCTTCAGTTTAAGGGAAGTTAGGATACCCACTTATCACTTATGGAGTTTTCTTATAATAACAGCTATCAGTCTAGTATCGGCATGGCACCATTCGAGGCTTTGTATGGCAGACCATGCAGAACTCCTGTATGCTGGAACAAAGTGGGAGAGCGAAAGCTAGTTGGTTCTGAGTTGGTACAAGTTACGTCAGACAACATTAAGTCGATTAGAGAAAACCTGAAGATAGCTCAAGATCGACAGAAGAGCTATGCAGATAAGCGACGAAGAGACTTACAATTCCAGGTTAGAGATCAGGTTTTCTTAAAGTTATCTCCGTGGAGAGGTGTTCTTCGCTTTGGGAGGAAAGGTAAGCTGAGTCCTAGATATATTGGTCCTTATCGGATAACAGAACGAGTTGGACCAGCAGCCTATAGACTTGAGTTGCCAGCAGAACTTGCCCGAATACATGATGTTTTCCATGTGTCCATGTTAAGGAAATATATTCCAGATCCGTCACATGTGTTGCAAGCACAATCAATTGAGCTCAAAGAAGACTTGAGTTATAAAGAGGAAGCGGTTCAGATCCTCGACAGAAAGGAGTAAGTTTTGAGGAACAAAACGATCCCACTCGTGAAGGTCCTTTGGAGACATCACGGAGTGGAGGAGGCAACTTGGGAGTCAGAAGACCAGATGAGGAGGAGTTATCCGACACTCTTCACCTAAGGACTTCTAAATTTCGAGGACGAAATTTCATAAGAGGGAGGTAAGTTGTAAACCCGAGACTTTCCTTGGATTATTTGCTCTTGTCACACATTGTAGGATGTTGGATTTAAGTTATTGTTGTTCCATTGTTGAAGAAAATGACAAAGCTTTTGGTTGAAGTTGTCTTTAATAATTTTGAAATTTATAAATAAAGAAAAGAAAAGAAAGGGAATAAAGAAAAATAAAAGAAAAGGAAAAAGGAAAAAGGAAAAAAAAAAGAAAGAAAATGAAAGAAATTGGAAACCCATTCGATGCTTAGGGTTTAAAGTGAGAACCCACTCATTTCAGCCCATTTCTCCATCATTTCCCATTATATTTTCAGAGCATTTCGAGAGAGAGAGTGAAGGAAGAGGAAGAAAAAGTTGTTGCAGGTTGGAGGTTGAAGAAGGGAGGAAAAGCTCATGCAAGTGCAACCAAGGAAGAATTTGGGTTCAACCTACCTATCTCTGGTTTTTAAGTCGGTTTGAGCTACACAAGAAGAACTAAGAAATGAGGCCTGACTTTCTTGAAATTTAATCTATTTTCTAACAAATTTCATGAAAGAAGCTTGAGCTAAATCTGATGTTAAGTTAATGGTTTTTGAAAAGGAAAACAGAGCACAGAATTTTCGTGCAAATCAAAAGGATCTCTGCTTTTTTCTGGTTTTTCGAACATTCTGGGGTGTACAGGTTGGATTAGAAGCTCAATTCAGTATGATTGGAAAGCTTATTCAATTTCCTATAACTTTCATGAAGAATTCAGGAGCCAAAAATGACTAGAAGTAGGTTTAATTTCAGGAGAAATGTAGAGCAGAGAAGCACGAATCTGTATTCGCTGTGTTCGAGGAATTTCTGGACAAATTCGTTGGGAATATCGTTTTTATTACTTCAGATAAATTGTAGAGGGTTCCAAAATGAAGAGTTTGATATATAGTACATTAATTTTGGTCAAGTATTGAGGAAGTTATGAGTGTTGGAAGTTAGGGTATTGAATCTGGAAAATCTGGAAAGAAAATGTGAAGTGTGATTTTATTTCTAGAATTTAGAATTCATGAGCATGGAAAGACAAGACAATTTATAGTTCTGATGCTCGGTTTCGGTTGTTTGACAGGCCAAGAGGAAATAGGCCGAGTCTATAGACCAGGGAACTAGCCAAGACTGTGAGTGACAAAACAAATTTCAAAAATGATTTCTAAACTGTAATTTATGCTTAAATGGTTTACATGCTTGAATATGAACTTATGAATGATACATGATTTCTATGAATGGTTTCAAGCATAAGTTTTGAGCTTAGATTTTCTATTGAGGTTTATATACGAGCACGTAATTATTAACTTCTTGAAAAGTAGTTGAAACAATACCATTTAAGGTAAAGTATGTATTAGCGAGTGCTATTTAAAGATTTTCAGTTTTTCACGAGCAAGCAGAGTAAGCTTGAGTTTTACGAAAGATAAAGATAAGCATGCATGTTTTAATGTTTTCATGTTGTTTTATGAAACTTTTATTGACTACGTGACTGAGATATTGATCCCGAGGCTATATGGTACCGTGTGCACACAGGTTATATTCCGTTGTTGACGTTGAGTGTACTTCGTGACAACAATGCTGCCGGGAGCGTTGGGTGGGCCCCACTACGACAAACATGATAGGAGTGCTGGGCGGGCCCCACTACATCGTAGAGCTAGTAAATGTTGGTTGTACTGGGCGTGCCCTACACAACGTTGATTTGTCATGTTAGTTAAAATGTTTTATATACTTGATATGCCTTGCTAGATTTTAATGACATACTTGCAGAATATTTGAGAAAGCTTTTAGCGTTACACGTTTATGTTTAATGCTTTGATTGAACAGATTTATACGTTTAAAGGTTTATCACGTGTTCTGATTTGCAGATTTACAGTTTTAAATTTAGTCACTCATTGGGCTTCGTAGCTCATTCTTTCAAAATGTTTTCCCACTTTTCAGGTAGAGATCAAGCTCCCGGTGCCTGATAATTGCCAAAGTCTGTTTTCTCCTAAAAACTTCCAGATCAAGCTTCATACGTGGGTGGAGTTGTACATTGTGTCTGTTTATATTGTAAATGTCTTTGTAAGAACTGGGTAGTTTATGGTTGTGTAAGCACTAGATGTCGTGGTTGTGTAAACCCCAGTTGGATATGTTTTTGGTTGTGATATCTCTACCAGGTTATTTTCCAAACCGAGTTATGTCAGGACTGCACTTCATGTGTATCTAAAGGTTTTCAGGGATTCCGCTGTGTTGTGTTACATGTAAAGTATTTTATATATAAGATTAGTATGTTTATCAGGTTCAACGATTCAACAGGGTCAATAGGTATCGTTAGAGGAGGACGATGTCTGTTGGCTTCACGCCATCTCCCTGACTAAGCTAGCAGGTAGTCTGGGAGAGGGTGTGACAGTAGACATGCTGGAACAATTTCTAGAGAAGAAACTTATTCAGCTACCAGAATGCAAGGGACCGGAACAACCAGGAAAAATAGATTATCCTAACTACTGCAATTATCATTGGGTCATTAGCCACCCAAAGGAAAAGTGCATCGTATTGAATGGGCTAATTCTGAAGTTGGCTCGTGAAAAGAAGATTGAGCTAGATTTTGATGAAGTAGCTCAAACAGATCATGCCACAGTAGTGACAACTTCAAGTGTTCCAACACTGCCTGCGTCTTATTATCAAAGAGAAAACATGATCCAGTTTGGAACCTTCGAGCCTATAGTTTTTCGATTCCAACAAGAGACTCAAACGACAGACTCCTAGAAGAAAGATGAGCCTGTTGAAGATTGAACAACAAAGGGTATATCCTCGTGACTTTTCGAAAGAGAAGATAGCAAAATTCCATCCAAAAAGAGTTGCATTCTTATCAAAGCTATAGAAGAAGGAATAAGACTCATAAAAAGAAAGGCAAAAAGATGGCATGGAAGCCTAAGACTGCTTAAGAAGAGGATAAGGACTTCCCTGAACTTCGATGGTCAGTAACTTTGGCAAAATTTTTTCCAAGAAGCTTCCTCGATAACCATTTAGATGAAGTATCAAAAGTTATTGCATGTCATGCTTTCAACATAGCGAAATTTGACAACAATCATATAACTACTGAAGAAGTCGATGATTCAAAAGTAATTGAGCAAAGAATTTCTATCTTTGATTGTATCAAGCCTTCAACTAATCGATCTTCAGTCTTCCAAAGATTGAGTATGGCCATGATAGAAGAAGAAAGCCAATTTCCATCTTCTACTGCAACTCGAAATTCAGCTTTCCAGAGGCTAAGTATCTTCACATCAAAGAAAGATCGACCTTCAACATTTTCTTTTGATTGTCTTAAGATGAAAAGCGATCAACATAAAAGAAAGATGAAAACATTAAAGGTAGAACAATTTCATGAAAAAAAGAACGACAAGAAGATTCACAGTCGTATCCTTTCATGCATGAAGAGAAAGTTGTCTATTGATATAAATAAAAAAGGTTCATTGATGGTGAAGCAAAAGCTCATCATATTGACAAATCCTACAATGAAGAGGATGATCAAAGCCATGATAACATAAGAGCTTCTGAAGTTTAAATGTAGAAGTTCCTCATCGCAAGAGCCTAAACTGCATGTTGCTCCTGGTCTGCATGAACTTAAAAGGTGAACAACCCTAAAGAAAAACAAACTTTATATGAACTACGTTATGACTTGATCCCTATCATTCTAAAGGGTATGTAGGCAACTTAAAGAAATTTAAGTTCAATCACATGAAAAAAAAAAAAATTGAACTACGTCATGTCTTAATTCCTTTCTTCAAGGCTACCACAACTACCTAAGTATAACACTTTAAAATTGATGTTGTTCGTTTCCATTATAGAATAACACTCCAAAATGAAGATGGTTCTGTTGAGAGCAACACATAAATTTGAAGATGTCCATCTCTACTTGGGGCAACATGACAAATTGAAGATGTTCATCCCTCGTAAAAAGGTAACCAATAAATTAAAGGCTTAACTTGGAATGACGCTTCGCTTCCTCTTCAAACTCAAGTTTGGAGGCTTCACCACTCCTTCTTCAAAGTCAGGATGCTTCACTACTTCCTTTTCGATGTTTGGGTTTAAGGCGACTTCTCTACTTCCCCTCCAAAATGTTCTTCTCTACTACCTCTCTAAAATATTGGTGTAGCTTCACTCCCTCCAAAATGTTAGTGCAGCTCCGTCTCTTCTCCAAAATGTTGATGCAGCTCCGCCTAGTCTAACATGTTGTTGCAGCTTTGCCTTCTCTACAAAAATGTTGGTGTAGTTCCACCTCATCTCCAAAAATCGTCTTGTTCTCCTGGCTTCACCTCATATGCGAGATCAAGTCCGGTCTTCCTGGCTTCACCTTATATGCGATATCAAGTTTGGTTCTCCTGGTTTCGTCACATATGTGAGATCAAGTTTGGTCCACCTGGGTCTGCCTCATATGCGAGATAAAGTCTGGTCCGCCTAGCTCTGCCTCATCTGTAGAATCGCATCTGGTCTTTATGGCTCCGCCTCATATGCGAGATCAAGTCTGATCCACCTGGCTTCACCTCATATACAAGATCAATTTTGGTTCATCTAGCAATGCCTCATATGTGAGATCGAGGTCGACCCTCTACACAGTCAAATATGGTTTGCCTTGTTTTGCTTCATCTGCGTGATCAAGTCCAATCTACCAATTTTGCGTTCGGTCTGCCCATCTTTGCTTTATATGAAAGATCAGGTCGCGCACTAAGATTGAAGCCAATAGAAGGCAGAGATCAAAGCCTAAGTACTGAGCTTGAAACCAACGACGCATTCAAATCAAGGACCGAAGCTAAGATCGACGGAATCCTCAAATCGGGCATTAAGATTGAAGCTAATAGAAGGTGGAGATCAAAGTTGATTGAACACTGAGTTTGAAACTTATGGAATGTTCAAGTCAAAGACTCAAGCCAAAATCGACGAAATCCTCAGGTCGCGCACTAAGATCGAAGCCAATGAGGGTGGAGATCAAAGTCGGTAGAGTACTGAGTTTGAAACCTACGGAATGTTCAAGTTAAAGACTCAAGCCAAAACCGACGGAATACCCAGGTCGCACACTAAGATCGAAGTCGATAAAGGGCAGAGATTAAAGTCGGTTGAGCACTGAGTTTGAAACCGATGGACTGTTCATGTCAAAGACTCAAGTCAAGACCGATGGGATCCGCAGGTCGCACACTAAGATTGAAGCCAATAGGGGGCAAAGATCAAAGTCAGTTGAGCACTGAGTTTAAAACTGACGGAATATTCAAGTCAAAGACTCAAGCCAAGACCCGATAGAATCCTCAAGTCGCGCACTATCGAAACCAATAGAGAGCAGAGATCAAATTCAGTAGAGCACTAAGTTTGAAATTGACGGAATGTTCAAGTCAAAGACTCAAGCCAAAATCGAAGGAATCCTCAGGACGCACACTAAGATCGAAGCCAATAGAGAGTAGAAATCAAAGTCGGTTGAGTAGTGAATTTGAACCGACAAAATGTTCAAATCAAAGTCTCAAGGAAAAACTGATGGAATCCTCAGGCTGCACACTAAGATCGAAGCCAATAGAGGGTAGAGATACAAGTCGGTTTAAGCACTGAGTTTGAAACCAACAGAATGTTCAAGTCAAAGACTCAAGTCAAGACCAATGGAATCCTCGAGTCTTACACTAAGATTGAAGCCAATAAGGGGCGGAGATCAAAGCTGGTTGAGCACTGAGTTTGAAACCGATGGAATGTTCAAGTCAAACACTCAAGCCAAAACCGACGGAATCCTCAGGTCGTGCACTAAGATCGAAACCAGTAAAGGGCAGAGTTCAAAGTCGGTCGAGCATTGAGTTTGAAACCAACAGAATGTTCAAGTCAAAGACTTTCAAGATCGACAGAATCCTCAAGTCACGCACTAAGATCAAAGCTAATAGTGGGCAAAGATCAAAGCCGGTTGAGCAGGGAGTTTGAAATCGACAGAATGTTCAAATCAAAGACTCAAGCCAAAACCGACAGAATCTTCAGGTCGCGAACTAAGATTGAAACCAATAAAACACAGAGATCCTCAAGGACTTATGAAAAAATCGTGAGGTTGCAAACTGAGATCATGCTTGCAAAAACCCAAAACTACCTCTCGTCCTATTTGTAGTTTCAAAAAAAAAAAAAAAGAGGAACAATGGGGGCAAGTTAGTAAACTTGAAAAAAAAATCCTTCAAGATTAAAAGAAGAAAGAAGTGAGAAGTAAATAATTAAAAAAATGGGGTTTAAGTGTAAAAAACGGGGGGAGTGTAGAAAAAAGAAAGGAAAAAACAAGAAATAAAACAAATAAAACAAATAAAAAATGGAAAACAAAAAGAAAAGAAAAGTTAAAGAAAAAAGAAAAAAGAAAAAAGAAAATAAGAAAAGAAAATAAGATGAAAGAAAGAAAAGAGAGAAAGAAAATTTGAGGATGAGGGGATGAAGATACGGATTTGAGGTCCTATTTATAGAGGTTTTGTCAAATTCCGTGACAAATTAAAAAAAATTAATTTAAATTATTAGATTTTATTAGATTTTCTAATTTGAATTTATCCTAATTTCAAATTAAATGGAAAAAAAATCAAATTAAGTTTTTATTTAATTTGATTTTATTAGATTTTGTCTTCAAATTTATCTTCAAATTTGGACATATTCCAAATTTTATTCAAAATCAAATTTAAATTATGGATAAAATCTCAAATTAAAATTTGGTCATATTTCAAATTTTACTCAAAATCAAATTATTCAAGTTTGAGATTAGATGGTAGATAAAATCTCAAATTAAAAATTGGATATATTCTAAATTTGATTCAAAATCAAATTTAAGTTATGGATAAAATCTCAAATTAAAATTTGGGCATATTTCAAATTTTATTCAAAATCAAAATTTTCAACTTTGAGATTAAATTGTAGATAAAATCTCAAATTAAATTTTGGGCATATTCCAAATTTTATTCAAAATCAAAATTAAGTTATGAATAAAATCTTAAATTAAAATTTGGTCATATTCCAAATTTCATTCAAAATCAAACTATTCATCGAGATTCAATTGTAGATAAAATCTCAAAATAAAATTTGGGCATATTTCAAATTTTATCTCAAATCTAAATCATCCAAATTTAGACTTTTATCCTCAAGTCAAATTAAATTAAGGATAAAATCTCAAATTGATGTAAAATTCAAATTTGGGCATCTTCCAATTTTTATATCATATTCATCTAAATTTAGGTTCTTATCTCTACTTTCTAAACAATCTGGGGTAAAATTTGAAATTAAAATTTGGACATATTCCAAATTTTATCCCAAATTCGAGTTAAACTTATGTACTAAATTCATAGTTTGATTGACACATCAATAGGTCAAATTCAAGAACAAACATATTTAAATTTCAATTCCAACTCTATATTTTTCGAGATTCATCCACCCATATATGTGCATAAATCTCGAAAAGAAACCTTTATTGAAGGAGAAAATTTGGACCAATCATAGATTGTCACGTCATTTACTAAATTAATGAGGAAATTCCAAATAATTGAATTTTGCGAATTTCGATGATGCCACATGTTTTTCGTCTTGACCGATGGATCGAATAAAATT
>NC_143486.1:56254198-56270198 GCF_027475165.1 Benincasa hispida
TGTGTTAGAACCCAAAAATTAGATTTGCTCTGTTTTTTGGTGTTCTGAGGGGGCAGGAGATTCTGTTTTTCTGGAAAAACAGGCTTAACCATTCTTCCCCTTACTATGTCTGCATAGGAGATTGGGACTGAGCGAGGGTTTTTTGTCACCTGTTCAACTTCAAAGAGGGACAAAGCATCATTTAACAAGGTAAGGAAGGAATATCAACCTGAATTAAGAGTTCCTGATGGAACGTGAATGAAGAATCGTCCTCCAACTGCAGGCCACACTACACATCATAAAAACCAGTTTGAATAGATTCGGATGTTAGAAATCTTGGTTACACCAGAAGCATCTTGCTCGCTTTTGACAAAGAAGCTAGATGTTGGAAGTTTCGAAAGGGTCTAGATGTTCTCCACAAACCAAAGTAGCTGCGATTTTGACAAGGAAATTTGCTTTTTGGCTTCCACATCTTCTACGATTACTGAACCAGCTTGGATGAGGGCACAGAAGTGGCTGTCCTTAATTTTACAGCTGATAACTTCGACGGCTAAGTTAGGCTTGGAGAGGAAGGTCGATGGATGGGCCATGAGAGATGGATGAGGCGAGGATCGCAGATGAGGGTTGAGGTTGGTGGGAAGAGGAAAAGCTTGGTCGGAGATGGGGAGAGGACGGGGAGTTAGGTCGGAATAGGCTGCCAGAGGGAGGGAAAGGGAGAGAGGAGAAAGGAGAGAGGAGAGAGCATTTTCCAACCAAAGTAGTGTTGGATTTCTCCGATGGTCTAATCGATGTAGTCAGATTGTTTGGATTGTTACAACTTCAATATGTTGGGTGTACTAACCTATCGTCGTCTATAATATTTCTTTTTCCATAACCTATCCTCATCTATAATATCATGGGCAAGAATTTCATTGAGTTCCGAAATAAGTTGTTGCACCTGTAGAAAGCGGGTTATAAATGATATCAGTTCAAGAATGACATATTGATCCCGAGAATCTTGGGTTTAGTGGATAGTGAGCATACAACAAAAAGAAATAAACACAATTAGTTACAATAACAAGACAAATACCTCCGGAATGAAGTCAATCAGGTCATGGGGAATAACTACAACACCATAATTAATAACCAAGTTCAGAACGTTTACTAATTACATCGACAATGTAGTCTGTAACGTTTTTCAAGGTAAGCTTCTTGGCCGCATCCTGCAAAACACATTATAAATTCGATGTACCCTATAAACTAAAGCTCTATTAATAAATGAGTCGACATTCAAAACACATTATTTTTTGTCTGAAAATTTTTTCGCCTGCATACATTCAAAACCAATAAATCTCCATGAGTCAACAACAACTAGGTGGTAGAGAACAAATTTTTCAAAGCTGACAAAAAAGGCATCCGATATCACTTGGGCAATTGAATATGATATGGGATGTCAATACTTAGTTCCATTGCACCATATTAAATGTTTCAACCTAATTCCATGAATCCTTTGTTTATCACAAATTTTCATCTTTACCCTTAAGTTTTTTTTTATATTTACCATTCCATGTAAAAATGCAAGAAGATGAAATTATGAAATAGGATATATTAACTGACTCAACAATTTCAATTTTCATGTTTACATGAGAGTATCTGTTGCAGAGATTATTAGTTATTACTGAGACAAAATCTAGTCCTCAAAGAGAATAAACAACCTTAACCTTAGGGTTGCATGTGGAGGTAAATGCCCTTCTTGACAAAGATTTCTATCTGGTAAAGCATGTAGAGATAAATGTCCTCCTTGACAAAGGTTTCTATCTTAAGTAGTTTAAAAAGCTACCTTTGCAACAGTCACCAAAGTTGAGTCTCCACGAAATATGGATTCTAAAGCAGTTACGAAGAGAAATGAGTACCTTGCAAACAAAATCAAATCCAAAACTTGCGGGGACCTCTTTGCATTTGAGATCACCATCAATAGGTTTTGGGCAACCAATCGCTCGGGTTTTCAAATTCTTACTCCTGCACCGAAAACAACAGAAAAAAGGGGAATATAAATAACAGAGTCTTGCACACACAAAAAAAAAATGGTACACTAGAGTAATTAATTACTCGACCTTATATTTCTGCAATAAAAATAACACATAATAGCTTATCCATATATGACAATGAGAGTGAGAAAGAGAGCAAAAAGGAGGGAGGCAATAGACAAATTTCATAGTTCTAAAAAATACCTAAAGTTTTCAGCGAGGAGACAGGCATTGGTGTTGGAATCATCTCCACCAATTACAACAAGGCCATCTAGATCAAGCTTATGAGTAGTTTCTTCAGCTTGCTTAAACTAAAAATAGAACCGAACTGTCAATTAATGCCTTGACTACAACTAAGACGTCTCAAAATGAAAATTCTGAGAAGAAAGAGTTTCACCTGATCTGGAGTTTCAATCTTAACCCTCCCATTACATATCTTATCAAAACCACCATGATAAAAGAAAAATGCATTTAAATCAAGAATTGCATTCAAATGGCAATCACTTAGCATCAAGACTACACATATTTACACTAACAATTCTAACAAGTGAAAGCTAGAAATCACTTCAAGAAAATTAACCTGATTGCGATATGGGTAGATAAATTGTGCATTCAGTTCTACATATTTACATTTCATGATCCCTGCAGGACCACCCTTGAAACCATACAACGTGCTTCCTTTTGCATGAACCTGTAGGTAATCTTCACAAAGATCGTAGAAGCTGCTAGATAGCCACAACTTGAACAGAAAAGCAAACATTTATTCTTGATTTATAAATGTGGACACAATGAGACCCTACCAAATAGTCCAAAAATCACATTATGCCCTCCCAGTGCGTGACCACCAAACTAGACAACTCCGATGTTCAATTTCTTATTCACCTGCACGAACTGGAATCACTTGGCACCAACATTGCTGACGGTTGGCCGAAAAGATCAGGGAACAACTTCGTGATCTCATCTGCACGCACATATAACACACAAATCAAACACTCTAAAACCTTAAGAAGTAGCAACTAGCCTCAAACGCATTCAGTAAAACTCAAGTTCCAAACAAAAGCGAGATTTACAATCATAACAAAACCCAGAAAAAGAACAAACAAAACTCAATGCATGTCACTACTCTTCCTTTAAGACATTAATCAACTCAGTTACCAAACAGAATACAAAAAATAAAATATAAAAAAAAATTAAAAAAAACACGTTATGAAGGCTAGGACGTGTAAAGTTGGTTGCTTTTGTTAGAAGTTGTAAGGTATCAGTTGGCAGAAAGAGAGCTTTGAGAACATCCTACCATGACTTTTTGCAAGTTAATTTTGTGTAAAGCTTGACAATGAAAAGGGAGGATCGAGAATAAGAGGAGATAGAGAGGGGGAGAAAGAAGAGAGAGGAGGGAAATATTAAAATTAAATTTTCCCTTCCAAGTCATCTTGCCACATAAGTCATCTAGTAAATTTTCTATTTAAATTTAATGAATCTACTTGTAGAGGGACCTTTTAAATCTATTTCTTAAAATTCAAATACTAAAATGGCTAATTTGAAACATGAATAACCAAAAGAACTCATTATTTTGTTCTCTAATAAGCGTCCATCACTACTTCACAAAAATAGGATTGTCTCCCTAATTCTTCATAATCCTAATTCCCACTAAAATCCAAATAACTTATCAAACGATTTTTGGTTTTTATACATAATATAATAAATATAATGTATAATATATATAAATAAATAGATAAATATATATATACATACACGGTTTGGTTTAATTCGGTTTTGAAATCAAAAACCAAATTAAACCGAAAAATTTGGTTTCCATGTGATTTTAAATACATGCATCTAAACATAAAAATTGAAATTTTAGCATCCCGAATTCATATCTAATAAATCAATATGATTTAAGAAAAGTTAAAAAGATCATAAACCTATTGGACACAAAATTTTGACAAAAACATGAAAGTTCAAGGACTAAAATTGTAATTTAACAAGATTATAAATATTAGGAAAAAAAACACAAACAAGAGAAAATTAGGACAAAAGGAATCAAAAGCTACAGTTGAAGAGATTTGGAAATCAAAGAATTTTGAAATTGATTTTGTATAAATTAAAACAATTTAAAAAAAAATTTAAAAAAAAAAAAAAGGTCTTGCAGAAGTGCAAAATGAAAACAACAGATTTTGGGTAGTTTTTTGAAAATTTTCCTGCTCTTTCAACTTTTCTGCTTCAACATTTCAAGAATTCAATGTTTTTTGTCGCTCTAAACAAGCAAAAACGACGTCAGATTCCCTAAGCAGCAAAACAGAAAAGTGGCTAAAGAAATATGGTTCAATGGGGAAGCAAAAGTTGGTTTCTTGCAGCAGAGGTTTTAGAATCTTTGAAGAGAAGATGATCTTATTAAAACGATGGTAAAATTCTGCACGCCACGATATTAAAGAAGACAGATGAATATGTAAAGAAATTTTAACCTGTAAGTTCTGGTGTGTAAGCTCCTGGAGTGGACCTTGCTGAATTTTTATTTGGACAACATGCAGCGGAACAAGCTTTTGAGGAAGGAGTCATGACACAGCCTATTTTGCTCTGCCTTGTAAAATTGTGTAAAGAAGCAGCTCTAAGTTCATCTCTGGAGAATGATTGTGGATTGCTTGTTGTGATGATAGTTTAGACTGTTCATTAGATTTTATGGTCACCAATAATCTCCACAGGAGTAAAACCCATCTTTAAAATGATGAAACCTACTTGAATCTCTAACAATAATTTCCCGTTCAACAATCTGTGAGATCACCTTGATTGCAGCATTACAGTCTGTACAAGCTCCCAAGTTTTTCATTACCACGATTGGCAACCCATCTGGTGTGTTGAGTAGAGCAAACACAATCGCTAAGCGTTCACTGTGGTATTTAAGAGACTCAACTTTAATAACCTCATCCACATCGTGAAGGGCACAAGTTGAGTCTGGCTTATATCCTTTCTTCTCCATTTCCTTGGTCCTGCTTTGAGTAGAAATCTAGTAATGCATTTCCCACAAACACGTTCCAAACGAAGTTGGTCTTGAGAACAAGACCGTGAACTTGTTGTCCAAACTTTGTGTCATCTAGAACAACAGCAGCACATTTGGGCTACAAACGTAAAATTTGAAGGCTTTATTACACTACTATGCAGTTCAAGGAAGAGTTTTATTGCTTCTTCACTCAATCCCTCATTTGAGTAACCTGTCATTAATGCATTGAAGGTTACTGTGTCTTTGCTTGACATCTGCTTGAAGAGCTGACTAGCTAAACATAAGCAATGGGTTTTGCAATAAGCATCAACCAACGAGTTGCAAACCATGAGATTGTACTCATATCCAAGTTTAACGACATGGGTATGAATTTGAACAATCACATTCTTAGTTTTCAGTTCACCACAACCTGATAAGAAAGTCACTAGAGTCACATAATCTGGTTCTGTCCCTCCCTTTCTCATATCAGCATAAAGCCTTGAAGCTTCTTTAGATTGATTAGATTGCAAATAACCACCAATCAAAATTGTCCATGACACTGTCGTACATTCCACCGTGCCATCAAACAACTCTCTAGCTTTAGACAATTTCCCAAACTTAAGGTAACCAGAAATCACCATGTTGACAGAGATCGTATTCTTGCAAGGCATTTGATCAAACACCAAATGTGCGTGAAAAAGATCTCCTCTCTTGAGAAAATCGTTGACCTGGAAGTTAGAGCGGCAAATATTTGCATTGAAGCCAGTTTTAACAATGTGAGCATCAATAAAATGATTACCATTCAAGGATGGCTTTGGAGCTGGCGAGTTTCTTAGAACAAGGTTTTGAACTAAAGTCGCTCTATATGGCGTCATAGAAATTCAATCACCATTTAGCCACAGAATTGAATACCACATATGCATGTCTAACACCAGCTAACGAGTTTGCCTTAGCATTGAACAGTGTACCTCATACAATCAACCCGAATTTAGAAAAGCTACATACAACAAGAAAACTAATGGGTAATCTTAAATCCATCATTAACAGACTTACCTGCTCTTCAGACTACAAACTGCAAGGGGGTAAGGAAAGTGATTTTCAACTTGAAGATGTCTTACATGTTGAGACAGCCATTCGTTACATTTGGAGAAGTGTATTGAATGATTAATGATGGCGTCTTCTTCTGAAGTATTGGCGTCTTCAGAGCATTTCGAAGTGAAAAAACTTGGTTCAAAAGTAGGATGGAAGTGAAGGGAATAAGATTGAGCTTCGTTGAAGTTAGAGAATAAACGAAGGCAAATGGTAAATGGTTCCTCCTTCCTCCGTATGGAGACAGAGCGATGATCGGTGGCCTAGCGATGATCGGTAGGGTTTCAAAATTTTGGCCCTGTAACGATTGAGTTTCTCCAAGACAACGCGCCAGAAGAAAGCCGATCCGAAACTCTGGCGATAAAGTCGTCGCAAAGAGATCCATCACCGTTAACTTCAGTAACATTACAGAGGTGACGAACAAGATCAGTGACTTGGCAAGCAATGGCGTCATCGTCGAAGGAGCAGAGTGCGGCGACGAAGGGAGCGACAATGAAGTGAGAATGGAAAGTGAGAAAGGTCTGGAGGAATGGGGAGAACTGGGAGAGTGCGTAGGAGACGTGAACTTTGGGAGAGAGGGGATCGGAGATGAGATTGGAGAAGCAGAGAAGGCAAATGGTTCCTCCTTCCTACGTATAGAGGCAGAGCGATGATCGATGGCCATGGGAGAGGAATGGATTGATCATCTTCTTCCTGCGCTGGTTCGGGGAATGGATCTCTCGGACGAGGGTTTCAAAATTTTGGCCGTTGAGAGTTTTGCAATACATATCTTGCTGTAATAAATAACAAACCAATTTCTACTTCAAATTGGAAAATACTCTTCGGTCAAAGAGGACATGGGCGTATTGAATTCATATTCTATATTTTTCTTCTTCTTTGTAAAAAAAAAATAAAAAATAAAAAATAATATTCTCTCTAGTTGAATTCAAAATTAATATAGGTTAAATTACAAATTTTTCTCCATAGTTTCTCCAAATTTTTCTAAAGTACTTCAAATAAAAGTATGTAAGCATTTTAATCACTCAAGTAGAAATTTTATTTTACATTGTAAAAGGTGATTTTGGTCCGAGTTTTTTAAGATTCAAATTTAAGATGGGTGTTTGTTTGATTTTCAATATTTCCAAATAGACCTTTTTAAGTCTCCAAAAATTGAGAAATTATTTAAGTATGAGTTTGGTGCGGAGACTTGAATTAATAAGTTGAGTTGGTAAAAAATTTATGTGGAGTTTAAAAAATTTTGGAGTTCAGTTTAGTTAGTAAATTTATGTTTGGGCTATAGAGTTAAGTTATCAAGTCGAGGGTATCTAGTGTAGCTTTTTGTAACTTAAAAAAGTATAATAGTTGGTTGGTTATTTTTGTTTACTCAACATTTTAGTCAAACATTTGACTACACACATATTTTCTTGAAATTTCAACACTCAATTGATATGTCAACTTAAAAATTTCACATATATTTTCTAATTTTCTGCTTATAATCATTGGAGTTGGGGTAGATAAAATAATCTTGTTTGAAATTCTTAATCAAAATTAATGGCATGATGATCGATTTTACTGGAATTCGATTCTCTTCAGGCCCAACCTAAGGGATTTGTAGGTGAGTAGTATCCTACCTTTGTCAATTGAATCGTTCTCTATATAGACTCAAGCAAATCCCACGAGCTTGGTATGACTACCTCAAAATTAATATCTTACTTGGCTGGAATTTTTGCAACTCTAAGATGATACCTCGTTTTTTTCCTTCAAGTTTGAAACCACTATTATTTTCTTACTGATCTATGTTGATGATATTGTTGTAACAAGAAATGATTCTCATTTTATTACCAGATTTATTGGTGAATTGAATTGCTTATTTACGTTAAACAATATTGGTAACTTTAGTTTCTTCCTTGGCTTTGACGTATACAACACAGATTACAATATCTTACACATACACGACATGGATCTCAAGAAAACAATATGTTGTGGCTCGTTCAAGTACAGAGTACAAATATAGAGCTTTAGCTCGAGTTACAACACAGATTTGTTGGCTTGAATCCTTACTCACAGAAGTTGACCTTCGTCCTTCTCACACATCCATCCTCTGGTATGATAACATGAGTGCCCTTTTCCTCGTCTGCCAATTAAATATTCATTTTATTTGTGGTAAAGTTCTAGTACGTCAACTTGATGTTCGGTATGTATCCTCAGTGACCAAATTACTAACCGTTTGACCAAACCATTCTCTGAAGCAAATTTTGCAGAACTTCGTGGCAAACTCCGAGTGGTCATCTCACTCACTCGCTTGAGGAGGGATGTTAGGTTTGTTGTATAATTCATCCAAGATTCTAGCACTACCTGCTTGAAAATTTCCCTCTTTAATCATAGAATATGGTTGCAATTTTGTTCGTTTCCTTATATGTACAGTTGCTTTATATATGAGCCTATGTACAGGAAATAATATCATTCAACATTTTCACATTAGTCTAGTTTTCTCTATGTTTGTTTCTTAAAAAATGACAAATGGGAACATGAAATAGAATCACGATATTGAAATTTGTAGTGAGATTTATTACATATTTTTGGTTGATTGTTCATGAAACTGCAATTAAATAGAGTGATTTTAAGAGTGTAGAGCTACGGTAACTTCCAAACCATTGGCCATGGAAAGAATAGTCATCATTCTGTAGTTGACTCGATGCCCACTCACCAAACTAAATTTGTAAAATCTGCACAAAATGGCAAGAGCCATTTTCATTTGTAGATATGCCGAGTCTTTCCCCATGATGCAGATCCTTGGTCCAACCTGCATGCCAAAACCATTATTTCACCTTAAGTTTCATATTAACGGGTCCTGTTTGATAATCATTTCGTTTTTTTGTTTTTAGTTTTTTAAAATTAAACTTATTTTCTCCTCATTTCTTATAATGATTTGTATCTTTCTTGAGTACATTAGTTAAATTCTTAGCCAATTTCTAAAAATAAATACAAGTTTTTAAAATCTTAAAAGTGTTTTTTATACATAAGTTTTAAAAGAAAAAAAAAGCTAAAACATTTTAATTATATATGTGTGTGGAATATTTTAATTTTAATTTTAATAATATAATAAGTTTATAATAAAAAGCACGAAAACTAATTTGTAATGTATGCTTAACCTAAAATTTGTATAGTAGGTTGAGGTTTTTTTTTTTTTTTAATTCTTTGTGATATGTATTTTTTCTAGTGTATTAGTATTTCAATTTCTCAATTGATTACGATTTAGATCTTGATTATTTCATTACGTTAGGACTTTTAACCCTACAACTGGTACAAAAACCAACTCGTATAATTAATTTAGAAATTTCAAAATTTGCATTGGTTTGATTGGTTGAATTGCATTATGTGGTTTGCAAATGAATGTTTATGGTAAAGTTTGGTCTTATATTACATGTTTAATTTGATTAATTTGTATAGGACCTTGCGTTTTTTGGCATTTTATCATATAATTCGAGTCTTCTATAAGCCCATGTTTAGAATTAGGGTTGTTAACAATGAAGATCGAGACCAATTTGTAAATTCTTAATCCAAATAAAATGACTACATATATAATCCCAAAAAATTGATACAAACAAAACAAATGTTTAGATTATAGCGATACCAAAATTCTCACACAAAAAATATGAAGCTCCGATGTTTGTCGTCATATCAATCACCTTATAAAAAATGAAACAAAATAGCTTTCGTAAATCATCATGATCTATCTATTATAACGATAGATTAGCTAATGAACTAAGTAAACACTTAATTCACAAAGTAGTAGCCAAATTTTCTTACATAGTTTGACTTTATCCATTGACGATGCAACAGTAGTGCCCATAACATCGTCAACAATAATAATGTCAGATGTAGGCCTCCATAAGGAAAAAAAATGTATGAAATGCATGAAATCATCAATTATACTACTTGAACAAGACGTTCCCACATGATTGGGTTCAACACGCTCCTAAAAAAAAAAGGCATGAAATCATTCAAACGCCGAGAAGCCAATGAGCCATTGGGGGGAAGGGGAGGTTATAACCAACACAAATTCACAACATTTAGAAACTCCTACTTGAACTAAATCACTACTCAAATGCCAACAAGCAAGAAATAGAAAAAAATAATAAATGAAAAATCAGCGAGAATAACCAAAATGTCAGCAAGAAACCAACTGAGCCACAAACTGATACTCCTAAAATAATATAATTAAGAGTATAAGACAAACCATAATTGGATTTTTATTTATACTTCCATAACCAATTTTACAAATGCAAAATTGTCATTGAATGGGTTCTTTCCATTTCTGAAATTTGCCAAGTGTTCTTTAGAAGTTTTGATCTAGGAGGCAAACCCTCATCATTTCTAGAATTAAGCCAAGCAACATGCAATTAAATTTCTAATTAAAAAATTAGAGAGGTTGCTTTGAATAAAGGAGATTTTGAAAATGTGTAAAAGAAAAAGAAGGAAACGTACCTAAAATCGCTTTGATATTCTCTTTGAACCTTAACTCAAAAGTTACAAATTTGAGAATTGAAGAATATTTAGAATGTTTCAATTATCTGTCATATAACCAGCTTTCACCAATTTTACAAGTCTTCAACAGTCAAAGATTGTTGTCAAGCTCCAATTAATCCACCAAATTCTTTCCTTTTATAGCGGTTGGATTTTCTATCATGACAACACACATAATCCTTAGAGAATACTAACATTTGACCTTTATTCACATATGTACTTTCTATTTATTATTCCTTTTACAATGAGATAAAATCAGGCACCTTCCTTTCACCAATGAACTAGCTAGAAAGTCTAAAAGCCTTAAAAGAGATTCACCTATTTCAAGAGATATAGGAAAAGAGAGCACATTACAAAACAGAAAATCCATTCAAAAGCATCAAACAAGTGCAAATTAAAATACTAGCCACATTGATAAAATGAAATATGTATCCATAAATTTGGATGAAAGAGCAACCTCAATCATTCCTAATGAAATTAAACTAACAAAATGACTTTGAAACAACTCTAATTCATTTAGTTCAAATACATGGCCTCAATGTACAAATTCCCATCCATTTTGAACGTATAGGGAATAGGGAAATACATACACAACACCCAAGCAAACGACATGAAAAAAAACTAATGAAAAAGGTTGGGAAAAACTTCTTTAAGAAGAAGAATGGAGAAAGAGTGAAAGACATGGTAAATGAGACTTTTTGTGTGAATAAGAAAAAGAGAGAAGGGTTAGACCTTTCTGTACCTATTTGAGCGGCAACTAAAACAATTAAATTGGTCCTATAAATGCATTTGATTAGCAAAAGAAGAGTATGAAATTACCATTATTTAGACAACCTAGAAGAAAAGTAGCAGAAACTGATCATCATTTCACACATTTGGAACTAAATGGGTATGCAAAATCAGATCAAAATGCACTAGAAATAGCCTTGTATCGACAACAATCAAAACAGAGAGAGAAAAGGGTCAAAACGGAACTTGCAGTAGCTTTAAATATACAATATAATGGATATATTGGAGAGATTCCTACAAAATATATATATATATATATATATATATATATATATATCATTTCTCTAATAAAATCTATACCATAGCTGTAAGAACATAATGTTCACTAAACTAAAGCTATGATATGCTTAATATGTAATGAATTGTATATCATGATTTTGCTAACAACTCATCAATGAAAGACATTGCTCAAAAGGAACAAAACAGTTGTAGAAATTACCTCTTGGCAATCTTTCAGTTCCAATTCCAAACATCTTGATTGAAACAAGAACATAGTCTTACCCGTCCAAAAGAATACCGTCTTTATCAAACACTCTTCTTGAAACACTATTGGTATAAGTTGCACGTGAAGTTTAGTTTTCTAATTAGTTTATATAATGCTCAATAAGAAAATGAAAGAAAACTCGAGTTTGTGCATAAAAAGCAAAAAAGAATGTCAAACTTTTAAATAAGAAAATCAGTAACGAAATGCAACAAGTTTAAATTATGAGAATCTCCTTCAAACAAATTTAAACTCATTTCTTGCCTTCGGATTGACATTTCTTGCTTCCACATTAATGGAATATTCCCCGCCTATTTCTTTTGCCAATACCAGCAAAGCATACTTAGCATTTGCTTTGAAGTATTTCCTACCTTTTACTGCTACTTTGGTCTGCGATTTTGTTTCATATTTACAATGTTTTGATCTGATTTCTTAATTCCATTGTAGCACTGGAAGCTTGGGAGCTGGAAACTCAGAAGCGGAAGTTTCAAACATAAAAGTAAATAGAGCATTGATTTGAGGAACCAACAATGGGTGAGAATAAAGACTTGATAGGTATGTGAATGGTAAAATTCTTTTGAATTTTGATAAAATTTTGTAAAGATTTGGAGTTTGAACAAATTGATGTGATTGTCAATGTAAAGCAACAAACTTTATGTTGCAATCAACTTCACTAAAGGCATAAAGTAATGAAATCTATTCCCCATTTCTCGACTTCTTTGTATTTGACAGAGAAAAATTGGCCAAACTTCCAAACTACAATTGAGCCTTTAAACTTGCTGGAAAAGAAGTCACACATTTAATCTTTAAAAAACGATTGGGCCAAAATCAACCAACTTAAACTTATCACTAATGATTAAATTCATCCAAAGGATTCGTAATTGATATATAATACTATAAAATAAATTTGTAATCCAAAACACGTATTTTGTTTCTTATCAAGGAAATAACAGGGTAAGTAGAAAATGTAGTTTCAAGCACCTTCATTGTCCATGAATAGAGATACTTTTTTTCTTTTTGGAAAAACAATTAATATAGCATTCATTATTTAGCAATCAAACGAAGTAACTGCTAACCCCAATTTTTCCTCCAAAAAACAAAACCCACAAAGAAACAAGTTCAAGAAACAAAAATGAAACCATAGAAAAAGCATAAACTAGAAAAAAGCCAAATCATCCAAAAGAAATGAGAGATAGAGAAAAGATGATGAAGTAGATTATGAGATAAACCTTTATTGAAAATCTTTCCTTGCAAGTTCTAACCATGAGGCTAGAGTTCTTGGAAATCTACATCAAAAAGACATTATAGAGAGTTGAAAAGAGGAGGAAAGACATATTGGTTCAAATGTATTAATTACATTGGATCATTTGCAAACCATTATAGATTTGATATGCATGCACTTAACACCTAGAATTGTTCAAAAAGGACCTTGGAACTTCAATGATACTTTCTAAAACAACATTTGGGATTCTATTCAGCAGAAACAATAGGCCGACATTTAGATTATACTTTCTTAAGAAAACTAAAAAGCACGTATAAATAATCCACATTCACATTCTATGGTTACATCATGTTCAAAAGAAAATTAATAATCCATAACTACAATTCCAAAATACTGGGTCAGTCACAAATGAATCTAAATACCTGCTGAAATTTTGAACTCCACTAGATGTATGCAAGAAGACCACTTAGCTTTTTAAGCTACCATCCCTTGAAATTGACATGAGAGCCAAATTATAGTCAAACAATAAGAACAAGCATAAACAAATATCGATTAAAGTACACACAATGGTTAGGGTCTCACTATGTTAATAACACTCAAACTAATATAGATTTTTGTTGAATAGAGTTGATTGAGTTGATTTTTAACTAAATCAATCGTGCAAAATTGATAATTTGATCAAAATATAACACATCCAAATTTTCTCAACATAAACCCACCAAACTGAAGCAAACTAAAAATAACACACAAAACCAAAAAGTAAACTGAAAAGAAAATCAAGTATCTTAGATCCTCACAAAGGATTCTTCATTATCACTATCTTACAATAAAGATATCATTTTGTCTCCCCCACCAACGGTTCCTAAAATACAAGAGTAAATATAAAATTACTAAAAATAAGTTGTGCAATGTTTGACTCAGATTTCAAAACCAAATTAAGTAGCAGCTTAATATAACCACTACAAAAACTTCCATGTGTTCTTAACTTGTCTATTTTAGCTTCTCTCACAGACTAAGTAGCAGAATATATTGTTAAACATGCAATGTAGTTTGAAGAGAATCTAATATATATTTTAAACTATCATAAAAGTGGGGATATGCATTAAAGAAAAATTAGAAGGGGAAGAAATCCTTCCCCCTGTTTTTGTTTTTCTTACTTCCGTTTGTTTGTTTCCTCTTTCAGTTTCTTTTAACCGATCAGTGTATTTGATATCACGCTTGTAATTTTTAACCAAAATGTATTGCTGTATACATTTGGATTTAGAAAATAGTTTTATGGTGTGCCCCTTCCTATGTCTGTTTCCTTAATTTGATTTTGCAGTCATTGTGTGTACTAATGTATTGAAATTTGAGTCAATTCTTTGTCCTCGTATTTTAGGAACCCTCAACAACACTAAAAGGTGTAGTAAAACCCTCAACAAAGAAATCAGATTTAAGTGTATACAAACAGATTGACAAAAATCAAAGGAAACAAGAAGAGAAAGGTAAGAATGAGCAAGAAATTTAAAAAGTTAAAGAAACAATGGAAAAGAACTTGCTCAAACGAACCTTGGAGAGTCGGGGCGCACGAAGGAGCATATCTGGGGGATTGAACTCTGTGGGTTAGTTGCTACTCGAAATGAAAGCGAAGAAGAAGAAGATCTGGGCACGATTATGTCTGCATGATGGGTTTTGCACGAAATGGAAGTGAAGAATGAGAGGGAAGTCTGCGTCTTGCGATGGGTTTTGGGTATTTGGAAGAGAGAAGGTGAATAGTGTGAAAATGGTGAGAGAGTGACGAAAGAAAACATAATCAATAACAGGGAAAATGAGTTTTGGGTAAAGTGGAATTTTTTTTTACCACTTTCTAATAGGATTTTGTATAAAATGCTATCCTAAAAAGCAAGGATATTTGTTGTCCTGTTTTACCGGTTTAATTTCAGTCCATTTGTTTACTACCTTTGTAAAAGAGCAATGAGGAAAATCTCCTTAAATTCATTAACTTCAACAAAGTCAAGTCAAGCCTTGTACAAAAATAAATTTGATCGATGCATAAATTAACTATCGAATAACTCTGTCAAAATTCAAATTGCACTCATATTTTGAAGTTAGGAAAATAATAACTTTGTCAAATTGGAGTTTGAAACATCCGGTCAGAGCTACAACAATATCAAACTAAGCTTAAGAAGAAGAGACACTGTTTTGAATTTTTCATTTTCTTTTTATAATTTTAAAACTAGTTTCTAAATAAAAAATTTCTATTTAATGAAAGTTGATATAAATTATAGATTGATACCACTAAAAACAGTTAAATTATGAAAGAAGTTGTCACAGAAATTCGATAAATGGTATACCTTGAAGGGACTTTGCAGACTTGTCCTATGGTAATCTGATAAATGGGATACCTTTCAGAGAACGAATAGCTATCTCAGAGAAAAGGAATTGGATCATAGTAAAACGTAATAAGGAGGAGACAAAATATACCATACCACATAAATCCAACTGGAAGGTTCATCAAAGCTCCTATATGTCTTTAATTCAAGAAAACGGGATGAAAGGATAGTGATCTGGTCAATACAACTTAATGTTAGTGAAATTATTAATTTGCTTCTATAATTGGCCTTCTACTGCAAAATATAATATCAAATTAGAAATTCAGTTACCACTCTCATTTACCCAATTTTATACTACACTATACGTAAATAGCACACATTTACCAACTCAAAAAACAATATCATTTCCATATTAATAAATCTATAACACAAAATAATTTACAATAAAGCATTTCTATATAAAAGGAAATATAAATAACATAATCTAAAAAATATAAATGAACTAACGGAGAAAACGCCTAATGGATGAAGATTAAAGAGAAAGATGAATGAGATAGTGGAATAATTAACGGGAAAAGTAGGTTAGTGTTCAAAGAAATTATGACCACATCTTAATATATATAACCTACTACCTCTTCAATC